>NW_026108936.1:0-194172 GCF_024516045.1 Bombus affinis | reverse complement strand
TCTCTCGCTCGCGGCGCTCGCTCGAAAACTATAGCCTAACCTAAAACCAATCCATCTTGCGTTCATAATTCGATATGATGGCGACATGTTTCAAATTTGCGAACATGTCGGATCGGTTGTGGGTTGGACTAGATTTTACGAGCGAGCGGAGCGAGCGAGCAACGGTCACAATTTCCAAGCTATACATATACCATATATTGCCTTGCATATATTTCGTGCTTGTACCTAATTTTGTCAGCCATTTCGGACATCACGTTGCACTGTACTATGAGGAAACGGTACTAATTATGTGAAACTATTGGTAAACCGTAAACATTTGTCGGTAGGCAATAGGATAAATACTTCCGGCTCCTCGGGCTGGTGCGAATATTTCAATGTCCGTATGTGCCAAACCGTTGGTTTATGACACACCTTTACGCGTCTCTCGCTCGCGGCGCTCGCTCGAAAACTATAGCCTAACCTAAAACCAATCCATCTTGCGTTCATTATTCGATATGATGGCGACATGTTTCAAATTTGCGAACATGTCGGATCGGTTGTGGGGTTGGACTAGATTTTTACGAGCGAGCGGAGCGAGCGAGCAACGGTCACAATTTCCAAGCTATACATATACCATATATTGCCTTCCATATATTTCGTGCTTGTACCTAATTTTGTCAGCCATTTCGGACATCACGTTGCACTGTACTATGAGGTAACGGTACTAATTATGTTAAACTATTGGTAATACCGTAAACATTTGTCAGAAGGCAATAGGATAAAGACTTCCGGCTCCTCGGGCTGGTGCGAATATATCAATGTCCGTATGTGCCAAACCGATGGTTTGTGACACACCTTTACGCGTCTCTCGTTCGCTGCGCCCGCACGAAAGCTATAGCCTAACCTAAAACCAATCAATCTTTCCGTTCATTATTCGATATGGTGGCGACATATTTCAAATTTGCGAACGTGTGGGATCGGTTGTGAGGTTGGACTAGATTTTTTACGAGCAAACGGAGCGAGCGAGCAACGGTCACAATTTCCAACCTATACATACACCTTATATTGCCTTGCTTATATGTCGTGTTATTACCTAATTTTGTCAGCCATTTCGGACATCACATTGCACTGTACTATGAGGAAATAGTACTGTTTATGTGAAACTATTCATAAACTGTAAACATGTGTCGGTAGGCAATAGGATAAATACTTCCGGCTCCTCGGGGGGGGGGGGCTGGTGCGAATATTTCAATGTCCGTATGTGCCAAACCGTTGCTTTATGACACACCTATACGCGTCTCTCGCTCGCTGCGCTCGCTCGAAAACTATAGCCTAACCTAAAACCAATCCATCTTGCGTTCATTATTCGATATGATGGCGACATATTTCAAATTTGCGAACGTGTGGGATCGGTTGTGAGGTTGGACTAGATTTTTACGAGCAAACGGAGCGAGCGAGCAACGGTCACAATTTCCAAGCTATACATATACCTTATATTGCCTTCCATATATTTCGTGTTATTACCTAATTTTGTCAGCCATTTCGGACATCACATTGCACTGTACTATGAGGAAATAGTACTATTTATGTGAAACTATTCATAAACTGTAAACATGTGTCGGTAGGCAATAGGATAAATACTTCCGGCTCCTCGGGCTGGTGCGAATATTTCAATGTCCGTATGTGCCAAACCGTTGCTTTATGACACACCTTTACGCGTCTCTCGCTCGCGGCGCTCGCTCGAAAACTATAGCCTAACCTAAAACCAATCCATCTTGCGTTCATTATTCGATATGATGGCGACATATTTCAAATTTGCGAACGTGTCGGATCGGTTGTGAGGTTGGACTAGATTTTTACGAGCGAGCGGAGCGAGCGAGCAACGGTCACAATTTCCAAGCTATACATATACCATATATTGCCTTGCATATATTTCGTGCTTGTACCTAATTTTGTCAGCCATTTCGGACATCACGTTGCACTGAACTATGCGGAAACGGAACTAATTATGTGAAACTATTGGTAAACCGTAAACATTTGTCAGAAGGCAATAGGATAAAGACTTCCGGCTCCTCGGGCTGGTGCGAATATATCAATGTCCGTATGTGCCAAACCGATGGTTTGTGACACACCATTACGCATCTCTCGTTCGCTGCGCTCGCACGAAAGCTATAGCCTAACCTAAAACCAACCCATCTTCCGTTCCTTATGCGATATGGTGGCGACATATTTCAAATTTGCGAACGTGTCGGATCGGTTGTGGGGTTGGACTAGATTTTTACGAGCGAGCGGAGCGAGCGAGCAACGGTCACAATTTCCAAGCTATACATATACCATATATTGTCTTGCATATATTTCGTGCTTGTACCTAATTTTGTCAGCCATTTCGGACATCACGTTGCACTGTACTATGAGGAAACGGTACTAATTATGTGAAACTATTGGTAAACCGTAAACATTTGTCAGAAGGCAATAGGATAAAGACTTCCGGCTCCTCGGGCTGGTGCGAATATATCAATGTCCGTATGTGCCAAACCGATGGTTTGTGACACACCTTTACGCGTCTCTCGTTCGCTGCGCTCGCACGAAAGCTATGGCCTAACCTAAAACCAATCCGTCTTCCGTTCATTATTCGATATGGTGGCGACATATTTCAAATTTGCGAACGTGTGGGATCGGTTGTGAGGTTGGACTAGATTTTTACGAGCGAGCGGAGCGAGCGAGCAACGGTCACAATTTCCAAGCTATACATATACCTTATATTGCCTTCCATATATTTCGTGTTATTACCTAATTTTGTCAGCCATTTCGGACATCACATTGCACTGTACTATGAGGAAATAGTACTATTTATGTGAAACTATTCATAAACTGTAAACATGTGTCGGTAGGCAATAGGATAAATACTTCCGGCTCCTCGGGCTGGTGCGAATATTTCAATGTCCGTATGTGCCAAACCGTTGCTTTATGACACACCTTTACGCGTCTCTCGCTCGCGGCGCTCGCTCGAAAACTATAGCCTAACCTAAAACCAATCCATCTTGCGTTCATAATTCGATATGATGGCGACATGTTTCAAATTTGCGAACATGTCGGATCGGTTGTGGGGTTGGACTAGATTTTTACGAGCGAGCGGAGCGAGCGAGCAACGGTCACAATTTCCAAGCTATACATATACCATATATTGCCTTGCATATATTTCGTGCTTGTACCTAATTTTGTCAGCCATTTCGGACATCACGTTGCACTGTACTATGAGGAAACGGTACTAATTATGTGAAACTATTGGTAAACCGTAAACATTTGTCGGTAGGCAATAGGATAAATACTTCCGGCTCCTCGGGCTGGTGCGAATATTTCAATGTCCGTATGTGCCAAACCGTTGGTTTATGACACACCTTTACGCGTCTCTCGCTCGCGGCGCTCGCTCGAAAACTATAGCCTAACCTAAAACCAATCCATCTTGCGTTCATTATTCGATATGATGGCGACATGTTTCAAATTTGCGAACATGTCGGATCGGTTGTGGGGTTGGACTAGATTTTTACGAGCGAGCGGAGCGAGCGAGCAACGGTCACAATTTCCAAGCTATACATATACCATATATTGCCTTCCATATATTTCGTGCTTGTACCTAATTTTGTCAGCCATTTCGGACATCACGTTGCACTGTACTATGAGGTAACGGTACTAATTATGTTAAACTATTGGTAAACCGTAAACATTTGTCAGAAGGCAATAGGATAAAGACTTCCGGCTCCTCGGGCTGGTGCGAATATATCAATGTCCGTATGTGCCAAACCGATGGTTTGTGACACACCTTTACGCGTCTCTCGTTCGCTGCGCCCGCACGAAAGCTATAGCCTAACCTAAAACCAATCAATCTTCCGTTCATTATTCGATATGGTGGCGACATATTTCAAATTTGCGAACGTGTGGGATCGGTTGTGAGGTTGGACTAGATTTTTACGAGCAAACGGAGCGAGCGAGCAACGGTCACAATTTCCAACCTATACATACACCTTATATTGCCTTGCTTATATGTCGTGTTATTACCTAATTTTGTCAGCCATTTCGGACATCACATTGCACTGTACTATGAGGAAATAGTACTATTTATGTGAAACTATTCATAAACTGTAAACATGTGTCGGTAGGCAATAGGATAAATACTTCCGGCTCCTCGGGCTGGTGCGAATATTTCAATGTCCGTATGTGCCAAACCGTTGCTTTATGACACACCTATACGCGTCTCTCGCTCGCAGCGCTCGCTCGAAAACTATAGCCTAACCTAAAACCAATCCATCTTGCGTTCATTATTCGATATGATGGCGACATATTTCAAATTTGCGAACGTGTGGGATCGGTTGTGAGGTTGGACTAGATTTTTACGAGCAAACGGAGCGAGCGAGCAACGGTCACAATTTCCAACCTATACATATACCTTATATTGCCTTCCATATATTTCGTGTTATTACCTAATTTTGTCAGCCATTTCGGACATCACATTGCACTGTACTATGAGGAAATAGTACTATTTATGTGAAACTATTCATAAACTGTAAACATGTGTCGGTAGGCAATAGGATAAATACTTCCGGCTCCTCGGGCTGGTGCGAATATTTCAATGTCCGTATGTGCCAAACCGTTGCTTTATGACACACCTTTACGCGTCTCTCGCTCGCGGCGCTCGCTCGAAAACTATAGCCTAACCTAAAACCAATCCATCTTGCGTTCATTATTCGATATGATGGCGACATATTTCAAATTTGCGAACGTGTCGGATCGGTTGTGAGGTTGGACTAGATTTTTACGAGCGAGCGGAGCGAGCGAGCAACGGTCACAATTTCCAAGCTATACATATACCATATATTGCCTTGCATATATTTCGTGCTTGTACCTAATTTTGTCAGCCATTTCGGACATCACGTTGCACTGAACTATGCGGAAACGGAACTAATTATGTGAAACTATTGGTAAACCGTAAACATTTGTCAGAAGGCAATAGGATAAAGACTTCCGGCTCCTCGGGCTGGTGCGAATATATCAATGTCCGTATGTGCCAAACCGATGGTTTGTGACACACCATTACGCATCTCTCGTTCACTGCGCTCGCACGAAAGCTATAGCCTAACCTAAAACCAACCCATCTTCCGTTCCTTATGCGATATGGTGGCGACATATTTCAAATTTGCGAACGTGTGGGATCGGTTGTGAGGTTGGACTAGATTTTTACGAGCGAGCGGAGCGAGCGAGCAACGGTCACAATTTCCAAGCTATACATATACCTTATATTGCCTTCCATATATTTCGTGTTATTACCTAATTTTGTCAGCCATTTCGGACATCACATTGCACTGTACTATGAGGAAATAGTACTATTTATGTGAAACTATTCATAAACTGTAAACATGTGTCGGTAGGCAATAGGATAAAGACTTCCGGCTCCTCGGGCTGGTGCGAATATATCAATGTCCGTATGTGCCAAACCGATGGTTTGTGACACACCTTTACGCATCTCTCGTTCGCTGCGCTCGCACGAAAGCTATAGCCTAACCTAAAACCAATCCATCTTCCGTTCCTTATTCGATATGGTGGCGACATATTTCAAATTTGCGAACGTGTCGGATCGGTTGTGGGGTTGGACTAGATTTTTACGAGCGAGCGGAGCGAGCGAGCAACGGTCACAATTTCCAAGCTATACATATACCATATATTGTCTTGCATATATTTCGTGCTTGTACCTAATTTTGTCAGCCATTTCGGACATCACGTTGCACTGTACTATGAGGAAACGGTACTAATTATGTGAAACTATTGGTAAACCGTAAACATTTGTCAGAAGGCAATAGGATAAAGACTTCCGGCTCCTCGGGCTGGTGCGAATATATCAATGTCCGTATGTGCCAAACCGATGGTTTGTGACACACCTTTACGCGTCTCTCGTTCGCTGCGCTCGCACGAAAGCTATGGCCTAACCTAAAACCAATCCATCTTCCGTTCATTATTCGATATGGTGGCGACATATTTCAAATTTGCGAACGTGTGGGATCGGTTGTGAGGTTGGACTAGATTTTTACGAGCGAGCGGAGCGAGCGAGCAACGGTCACAATTTCCAAGCTATACATATACCTTATATTGCCTTCCATATATTTCGTGTTATTACCTAATTTTGTCAGCCATTTCGGACATCACATTGCACTGTACTATGAGGAAATAGTACTATTTATGTGAAACTATTCATAAACTGTAAACATGTGTCGGTAGGCAATAGGATAAATACTTCCGGCTCCTCGGGCTGGTGCGAATATTTCAATGTCCGTATGTGCCAAACCGTTGCTTTATGACACACCTTTACGCGTCTCTCGCTCGCGGCGCTCGCTCGAAAACTATAGCCTAACCTAAAACCAATCCATCTTGCGTTCATAATTCGATATGATGGCGACATGTTTCAAATTTGCGAACATGTCGGATCGGTTGTGGGGTTGGACTAGATTTTTACGAGCGAGCGGAGCGAGCGAGCAACGGTCACAATTTCCAAGCTATACATATACCATATATTGCCTTGCATATATTTCGTGCTTGTACCTAATTTTGTCAGCCATTTCGGACATCACGTTGCACTGTACTATGAGGAAACGGTACTAATTATGTGAAACTATTGGTAAACCGTAAACATTTGTCGGTAGGCAATAGGATAAATACTTCCGGCTCCTCGGGCTGGTGCGAATATTTCAATGTCCGTATGTGCCAAACCGTTGCTTTATGACACACCTTTACGCGTCTCTCGCTCGCGGCGCTCGCTCGAAAACTATAGCCTAACCTAAAACCAATCCATCTTGCGTTCATAATTCGATATGATGGCGACATGTTTCAAATTTGCGAACATGTCGGATCGGTTGTGGGGTTGGACTAGATTTTTACGAGCGAGCGGAGCGAGCGAGCAACGGTCACAATTTCCAAGCTATACATATACCATATATTGCCTTGCATATATTTCGTGCTTGTACCTAATTTTGTCAGCCATTTCGGACATCACGTTGCACTGTACTATGAGGAAACGGTACTAATTATGTGAAACTATTGGTAAACCGTAAACATTTGTCGGTAGGCAATAGGATAAATACTTCCGGCTCCTCGGGCTGGTGCGAATATTTCAATGTCCGTATGTGCCAAACCGTTGGTTTATGACACACCTTTACGCGTCTCTCGCTCGCGGCGCTCGCTCGAAAACTATAGCCTAACCTAAAACCAATCCATCTTGCGTTCATTATTCGATATGATGGCGACATGTTTCAAATTTGCGAACATGTCGGATCGGTTGTGGGGTTGGACTAGATTTTTACGAGCGAGCGGAGCGAGCGAGCAACGGTCACAATTTCCAAGCTATACATATACCATATATTGCCTTCCATATATTTCGTGCTTGTACCTAATTTTGTCAGCCATTTCGGACATCACGTTGCACTGTACTATGAGGTAACGGTACTAATTATGTTAAACTATTGGTAAACCGTAAACATTTGTCAGAAGGCAATAGGATAAAGACTTCCGGCTCCTCGGGCTGGTGCGAATATATCAATGTCCGTATGTGCCAAACCGATGGTTTGTGACACACCTTTACGCGTCTCTCGTTCGCTGCGCCCGCACGAAAGCTATAGCCTAACCTAAAACCAATCAATCTTCCGTTCATTATTCGATATGGTGGCGACATATTTCAAATTTGCGAACGTGTGGGATCGGTTGTGAGGTTGGACTAGATTTTTACGAGCAAACGGAGCGAGCGAGCAACGGTCACAATTTCCAACCTATACATACACCTTATATTGCCTTGCTTATATGTCGTGTTATTACCTAATTTTGTCAGCCATTTCGGACATCACATTGCACTGTACTATGAGGAAATAGTACTATTTATGTGAAACTATTCATAAACTGTAAACATGTGTCGGTAGGCAATAGGATAAATACTTCCGGCTCCTCGGGCTGGTGCGAATATTTCAATGTCCGTATGTGCCAAACCGTTGGTTTATGACACACCTATACGCGTCTCTCGCTCGCTGCGCTCGCTCGAAAACTATAGCCTAACCTAAAACCAATCCATCTTGCGTTCATTATTCGATATGATGGCGACTTTTTTCAAATTTGCGAACGTGTCGGATCGGTTGTGGGGTTGGACTAGATTTTTACGAGCGAGCGGAGCGAGCGAGCAACGGTCACAATTTCCAAGCTATACATATACCATATATTGCCTTCCATATATTTCGTGCTTGTACCTAATTTTGTCAGCCATTTCGGACATCACATTGCACTGTACTATGAGGAAATAGTACTATTTATGTGAAACTATTCATAAACTGTAAACATGTGTCGGTAGGCAATAGGATAAAGACTTCCGGCTCCTCGGGCTGGTGCGAATATATCAATGTCCGTATGTGCCAAACCGATGGTTTGTGACACACCTTTACGCATCTCTCGTTCGCTGCGCTCGCACGAAAGCTATAGCCTAACCTAAAACCAATCCATTTTCCGTTCCTTATTCGATATGGTGGCGACATATTTCAAATTTGCGAACGTGTCGGATCGGTTGTGGGGTTGGACTAGATTTTTACGAGCGAGCGGAGCGAGCGAGCAACTGTCACAATTTCCAAGCTATACATATACCATATATTGTCTTGCATATATTTCGTGCTTGTACCTAATTTTGTCAGCCATTTCGGACATCACGTTGCACTGTACTATGAGGAAACGGTACTAATTATGTGAAACTATTGGTAAACCGTAAACATTTGTCAGAAGGCAATAGGATAAAGACTTCCGGCTCCTCGGGCTGGTGCGAATATTTCAATGTCCGTATGTGCCAAACCGTTGGTTTGTGACACACCTTTACGCGTCTCTCGCTCGCGGCGCTCGCTCGAAAACTATAGCCTAACCTAAAACCAATCCATCTTGCGTTCATTATTCGATATGATGGCGACATATTTCAAATTTGCGAACGTGTCGGATCGGTTGTGAGGTTGGACTAGATTTTTTCGAGCGAGCGAGCAACGATCACAATTTCCAACCTATACATACACCTTATATTGCCTTGCATATATGTCGTGTTATTACCTAATTTTGTCAGCCATTTCGGACATCACATTGCATTGTACTATGTGGAAATAGTACTATTTATGTGAAACTATTCATAAACTGTAAACATGTTTCGGTAGGCAATAGGATAAATATTTCCGGCTCCTCGGGCTGATGCGAATATTTCAATGAACGCATGTGCCAAACCGTTGGTTTATGACACACCTATACGCGTCTCTCGCTCGCTGCGCTCGCTCGAAAGCTATAGCCTAACCTAAAACCAATCCATCTTGCGTTCATTATTCGATATGCTGGCGTCATATTTCAAATTTGCGAACGTGTCGGATCGGTTGTGAGGTTGGACTAGATTTTTACGAGCGAGCGGAGCGAGCGAGCAACGGTCACAATTTCCAAGCTATACATATACCATATATTGTCTTGCATATATTTCGTGCTTGTACCTAATTTTGTCAGACATTTCGGACATCACGTTGCACTGTACTATGAGGAATCGGTACTAATTATGTGAAACTATTGGTAAACCGTAAACATTTGTCAGAAGGCAATAGGATAAAGACTTCCGGCTCCTCGGGCTGGTGCGAATATATCAATGTCCGTATGTCCCAAACCGATGGTTTGTGACACACCTTTAAGCGTCTCTCGTTCGCTGCGCTCGCACGAAAGCTATAGCCTAACCTAAAACCAATCCATCTTCCGTTCATTATTCGATATGGTGGCGACATATTTCAAATTTGCGAACGTGTGGGATCGGTTGTGAGGTTGGACTAGATTTTTACGAGCGAGCGGAGCGAGCGAGCAACGGTCACAATTTCCAAGCTATACATATACCTTATATTGCCTTCCATATATTTCGTGTTATTACCTAATTTTGTCAGCCATTTCGGACATCACATTGCACTGTACTATGAGGAAATAGTACTATTTATGTGAAACTATTCATAAACTGTAAACATGTGTCGGTAGGCAATAGGACAAATACTTCCGGCTCCTCGGGCTGGTGCGAATATTTCAATGTCCGTATGTGCCAAACCGTTGGTTTATGGCACACCTTTACGCGTCTCTCGCTCGCGGCGCTCGCTCGAAAACTATAGCCTAACCTAAAACCAATCCATTTTGCGTTCATTATTCGATATGATGGCGACATATTTCAAATTTGCGAACGTGTCGGATCGGATGTGAGGTTGGACTAGATTTTTTCGAGCGAGCGGAGCGAGCGAGCAACGGTCACAATTTCCAAGCTATACATATACCATATATTGTCTTGCATATATTTCGTGCTTGTACCTAATTTTGTCAGCCATTTCAGGCATCACGTTGCACTGTACTATGAGGAAACGGTACTAATTATGTGAAACTATTGGTAAACCGTAAACATTTGTCAGAAGGCAATAGGATAAAGACTTCCGGCTCCTCGGGCCGGTACGAATATATCAATGTCCGTATGTGCCAAACCGATGGTTTGTGACACACCTTCACGCGTCTCTCGTTCGCTCTGCTCGCACGAAAGCTATAGCCTAACCTAAAACCAATCCATCTTCCGTTCATTATTCGATATGGTGGCGACATATTTCAAATTTGCGAACGTGTCGGATCGGTTGTGAGGTTGGACTAGATTTTTTCGAGCGAGCGGAGCGAGCGAGCAACGGTCACAATTTCCAAGCTATACATATACCATATATTGTCTTGCATATATTTCGTGCTTGTACCTAATTTTGTCAGCCATTTCGGACATCACGTTGCACTGTACTATGAGGAAACGGTACTAATTATGTGAAACTATTGGTAAACCGTAAACATTTGTCAGAAGGCATTAGGATAAATACTTCCGGCTCCTCGGGCTGGTGCGAATATATCAATGTCCGTATGTGCCAAACGGATGGTTTGTGACACACCTTTACGCGTCTCTTGTTCGCTGCGCTCGCACGAAAGCTATAGCCTAACCTAAAACCAATCCATCTTCCGTTCATTATTCGATATGGTGGCGACATATTTCAAATTTGCGAACGTGTCGGATCGGTTGCGAGGTTGGACTAGATTTTTTCGAGCGAGCGGAGCGAGCGAGCAACGGTCACAATTTCCAAGCTAGACATATACCTTATATTGCCTTCCATATATTTCGTGTTATTACCTAATTTTGTCAGCCATTTCGGACATCACATTGCACTGTACTATGAGGAAATAGTACTATTTATGTGAAACTATTCATAAACTGTAAACATGTGTCGGTAGGCAATAGGATAAATACTTCCGGCTCCTCGGGCTGGTGCGAATATTTCAATGTCCGTATGTGCCAAACCGTTGGTTTATGGCACACCTTTACGCGTCTCTCGCTCGCGGCGCTGGCTCGAAAACTATAGCCTAACCTAAAACCAATCCATCTTGCGTTCATTATTCGATATGATGGCGACATATTTTAAATTTGCGAACGTGTCGGATCGGTTGTGAGGTTGGACTAGATTTTTTCGAGCGAGCGGAGCGAGCGAGCAACGGTCACATTTTCCAAGCTATACATATACCATATATTGTCTTGCATATATTTCGTGCTTGTACCTAATTTTGTCAGCCATTTCAGGCATCACGTTGCACTGTACTATGAGGAAACGGTACTAATTATGTGAAACTATTGGTAAACCGTAAACATTTGTCAGAAGGCAATAGGATAAAGACTTCCGGCTCCTCGGGCTGGTGCGAATATATCAATGTCCGTATGTGCCAAACCGATGGTTTGTGACACACCTTCACGCGTCTCTCGTTCGCTGCGCTCGCACGAAAGCTATAGCCTAACCTAAAACCAATCCATCTTCCGTTCATTATTCGATATGGTGGCGACATATTTCAAATTTGCGAACGTGTGGGATCGGTTGTGAGGTTGGACTAGATTTTTACGAGCGAGCGGAGCGAGCGAGCAACGGTCACAATTTCCAAGCTATACATATACCTTATATTGCCTTCCATATATTTCGTGTTATTACCTAATTTTGTCAGCCATTTCGGACATCACATTGCACTGTACTATGAGGAAATAGTACTATTTATGTGAAACTATTCATAAACTGTAAACATGTGTCGGTAGGCAATAGGATAAATACTTCCGGCTCCTCGGGCTGGTGCGAATATTTCAATGTCCGTATGTGCCAATCCGTTTGTTTATGACACACCTATACGCGTCTCTCGCTCGCTGCGCTCGCTCGAAAACTATAGCCTAACCTAAAACCAATCCATCTTCCGTTCATTATTCGATATGGTGGCGACATATTTCAAATTTGCGAACGTGTGGGATCGGTTGTGAGGTTGGACTAGATTTTTACGAGCGAACGGAGCGAGCGAGCAACGGTCACAATTTCCAAGCTATACATATACCATATATTGTCTTGCATATATTTCGTGCTTGTACCTAATTTTGTCAGCCATTTCAGACATCACGTTGCACTGTACTATGAGGAAACGGTACTAATTATGTGAAACTATTGGTAAACCGTTAACATTTGTCAGAAGGCAATAGGATAAAGACTTCCGGCTCCTCGCGCTGGTGCGAATATATCAATGTCCGTATGTGCCAAACCGATGGTTTGTGACACACCTTTACGCGTCTCTCGTTCGCTGCGCTCGCACGAAAGCTATAGCCTAACCTAAAACCAATCCATCTTCCGTTCATTATTCGATATGGTGGCGACATATTTCAAATTTGCGAACGTGTGGGATCGGTTGTGAGGTTGGACTAGATTTTTACGAGCGAGCGGAGCGAGCGAGCAACGGTCACAATTTCCAAGCTATACATATACCTTATATTGCCTTCCATATATTTCGTGTTATTACCTAATTTTGTCAGCCATTTCGGACATCACATTGCACTGTACTATGAGGAAATAGTACTATTTATGTGAAACTATTCATAAACTGTAAACATGTGTCGGTAGGCAATAGGATAAATACTTCCGGCTCCTCGGGCTGGTGCGAATATTTCAATGTCCGTATGTGCCAAACCGTTTGTTTATGAGACACCTATACGCGTCTCTCGCTCGCTGCGCTCGCTCGAAAACTATAGCCTAACCTAAAACCAATCCATCTTCCGTTCATTATTCGATATGGTGGCGACATATTTCAAATTTGCGAACGTGTCGGATCGGTTGTGAGGTTGGACTAGATTTTTTCGAGCGAGCGAGCAACGATCACAATTTCCAACCTATACATACACCTTATATTGCCTTGCATATATGTCGTGTTATTACCTAATTTTGTCAGCCATTTCGGACATCACATTGCATTGTACTATGTGGAAATAGTACTATTTATGTGAAACTATTCATAAACTGTAAACATGTTTCGGTAGGCAATAGGATAAATACTTCCGGCTCCTCGGGCTGATGCGAATATTTCAATGTCCGCATGTGCCAAACCGTTGGTTTATGACACACCTATACGCGTCTCTCGCTCGCTGCGCTCGCTCGAAAGCTATAGCCTAACCTAAAACCAATCCATCTTGCGTTCATTATTCGATATGATGGCGTCATATTTCAAATTTGCGAACGTGTCGGATCGGTTGTGAGGTTGGACTAGATTTTTTCGAGCGAGCAGAGCGAGTGAGCAACGGTCACAATTTCCAAGCTATACATATACCATATATTGTCTTGCATATATTTCGTGCTTGTACCTAATTTTGTCAGCCATTTCGGACATCACGTTGCACTGTACTATGAGGAAACGGTACTAATTATGTGAAACTATTGGTAAACCGTAAACATTTGTCAGAAGGCATTAGGATAAATACTTCCGGCTCCTCGGGCTGGTGCGAATATATCAATGTCCGTATGTGCCAACCGGATGGTTTGTGACACACCTTTACGCGTCTCTCGTTCGCTGCGCTCGCACGAAAGCTATAGCCTAACCTAAAACCAATCCATCTTCCGTTCATTATTCGATATGGTGGCGACATATTTCAAATTTGCGAACGTGTCGGATCGGTTGTGAGGTTGGACTAGATTTTTTCGAGCGAGCGGTGCGAGCGAGCAACGGTCACAATTTCCAAGCTATACATATACCTTATATTGCCTTCCATATATTTCGTGTTATTACCTAATTTTGTCAGCCATTTCGGACATCACATTGCACTGTACTATGAGGAAACGGTACTAATTATGTGAAACTATTGGTAAACCGTAAACATTTGTCAGAAGGCAATAGGATAAAGACTTCCGGCTCCTCGGGCTGGTGCGAATATATCAATGTCCGTATGTGCCAAACCGATGGTTTGTGACACACCTTTACGCGTCTCTCGTTCGCTGCGCTCGCACGAAAGCTATAGCCTAACCTAAAACCAATCCATCTTCCGTTCATTATTCGATATGGTGGCGACATATTTCAAATTTGCGAACGTGTGGGATCGGTTGTGAGGTTGGACTAGATTTTTACGAGCGAGCGGAGCGAGCGAGCAACGGTCACAATTTCCAAGCTATACATATACCTTATATTGCCTTCCATATATTTCGTGTTATTACCTAATTTTGTCAGCCATTTCGGACATCACATTGCACTGTACTATGAGGAAATAGTACTATTTATGTGAAACTATTCATAAACTGTAAACATGTGTCGGTAGGCAATAGGATAAATACTTCCGGCTCCTCGGGCTGGTGCGAATATTTCAATGTCCGTATGTGCCAAACCGTTTGTTTATGACACACCTATACGCGTCTCTCGCTCGCTGCGCTCGCTCGAAAACTATAGCCTAACCTAAAACCAATCCATCTTCCGTTCATTATTCGATATGGTGGCGACATATTTCAAATTTGCGAACGTGTCGGATCGGTTGTGAGGTTGGACTAGATTTTTTCGAGCGAGCGAGCAACGATCACAATTTCCAACCTATACATACACCTTATATTGCCTTGCATATATGTCGTGTTATTACCTAATTTTGTCAGCCATTTCGGACATCACGTTGCACTGTACTATGAGGAAACGGTACTAATTATGTGAAACTATTGGTAAACCGTAAACATTTGTCAGAAGGCAATAGGATAAAGACTTCCGGCTCCTCGGGCTGGTGCGAATATATCAATGTCCGTATGTCCCAAACCGATGGTTTGTGACACACCTTTACGCGTCTCTCGTGCGCTGCGCTCGCACGAAAGCTATAGCCTAACCTAAAACCAATCCATCTTCCGTTCATTATTCGATATGGTGGCGACATATTTCAAATTTGCGAACGTGTGGGATCGGTTCTGAGGTTGGACTAGATTTTTACGAGCGAGCGGAGCGAGCGAGCAACGGTCACAATTTCCAAGCTATACATATACCTTATATTGCCTTCCATATATTTCGTGTTATTACCTAATTTTGTCAGCCATTTCGGACATCACATTGCACTGTACTATGAGGAAATAGTACTATTTATGTGAAACTATTCATAAACTGTAAACATGTGTCGGTAGGCAATAGGATAAATACTTCCGGCTCCTCGGGCTGGTGCGAATATTTCAATGTCCGTATGTGCCAAACCGTTTGTTTATGAGACACCTATACGCGTCTCTCGCTCGCTGCGCTCGCTCGAAAACTATAGCCTAACCTAAAACCAATCCATCTTCCGTTCATTATTCGATATGGTGGCGACATATTTCAAATTTGCGAACGTGTCGGATCGGTTGTGAGGTTGGACTAGATTTTTTCGAGCGAGCGAGCAACGATCACAATTTCCAACCTATACATACACCTTATATTGCCTTGCATATATGTCGTGTTATTACCTAATTTTGTCAGCCATTTCGGACATCACATTGCATTGTACTATGTGGAAATAGTACTATTTATGTGAAACTATTCATAAACTGTAAACATGTTTCGGTAGGCAATAGGATAAATACTTCCGGCTCCTCGGGCTGATGCGAATATTTCAATGTCCGCATGTGCCAAACCGTTGGTTTATGACACACCTATACGCGTCTCTCGCTCGCTGCGCTCGCTCGAAAGCTATAGCCTAACCTAAAACCAATCCATCTTGCGTTCATTATTCGATATGATGGCGTCATATTTCAAATTTGCGAACGTGTCGGATCGGTTGTGAGGTTGGACTAGATTTTTTCGAGCGAGCAGAGCGAGTGAGCAACGGTCACAATTTCCAAGCTATACATATACCATATATTGTCTTGCATATATTTCGTGCTTGTACCTAATTTTGTCAGCCATTTCGGACATCACGTTGCACTGTACTATGAGGAAACGGTACTAATTATGTGAAACTATTGGTAAACCGTAAACATTTGTCAGAAGGCATTAGGATAAATACTTCCGGCTCCTCGGGCTGGTGCGAATATATCAATGTCCGTATGTGCCAACCGGATGGTTTGTGACACACCTTTACGCGTCTCTCGTTCGCTGCGCTCGCACGAAAGCTATAGCCTAACCTAAAACCAATCCATCTTCCGTTCATTATTCGATATGGTGGCGACATATTTCAAATTTGCGAACGTGTCGGATCGGTTGTGAGGTTGGACTAGATTTTTTCGAGCGAGCGGTGCGAGCGAGCAACGGTCACAATTTCCAAGCTATACATATACCTTATATTGCCTTCCATATATTTCGTGTTATTACCTAATTTTGTCAGCCATTTCGGACATCACATTGCACTGTACTATGAGGAAACGGTACTAATTATGTGAAACTATTGGTAAACCGTAAACATTTGTCAGAAGGCAATAGGATAAAGACTTCCGGCTCCTCGGGCTGGTGCGAATATATCAATGTCCGTATGTGCCAAACCGATGGTTTGTGACACACCTTTACGCGTCTCTCGTTCGCTGCGCTCGCACGAAAGCTATAGCCTAACCTAAAACCAATCCATCTTCCGTTCATTATTCGATATGGTGGCGACATATTTCAAATTTGCGAACGTGTGGGATCGGTTGTGAGGTTGGACTAGATTTTTACGAGCGAGCGGAGCGAGCGAGCAACGGTCACAATTTCCAAGCTATACATATACCTTATATTGCCTTCCATATATTTCGTGTTATTACCTAATTTTGTCAGCCATTTCGGACATCACATTGCACTGTACTATGAGGAAATAGTACTATTTATGTGAAACTATTCATAAACTGTAAACATGTGTCGGTAGGCAATAGGATAAATACTTCCGGCTCCTCGGGCTGGTGCGAATATTTCAATGTCCGTATGTGCCAAACCGTTTGTTTATGACACACCTATACGCGTCTCTCGCTCGCTGCGCTCGCTCGAAAACTATAGCCTAACCTAAAACCAATCCATCTTCCGTTCATTATTCGATATGGTGGCGACATATTTCAAATTTGCGAACGTGTCGGATCGGTTGTGAGGTTGGACTAGATTTTTTCGAGCGAGCGAGCAACGATCACAATTTCCAACCTATACATACACCTTATATTGCCTTGCATATATGTCGTGTTATTACCTAATTTTGTCAGCCATTTCGGACATCACGTTGCACTGTACTATGAGGAAACGGTACTAATTATGTGAAACTATTGGTAAACCGTAAACATTTGTCAGAAGGCAATAGGATAAAGACTTCCGGCTCCTCGGGCTGGTGCGAATATATCAATGTCCGTATGTCCCAAACCGATGGTTTGTGACACACCTTTACGCGTCTCTCGTGCGCTGCGCTCGCACGAAAGCTATAGCCTAACCTAAAACCAATCCATCTTCCGTTCATTATTCGATATGGTGGCGACATATTTCAAATTTGCGAACGTGTGGGATCGGTTCTGAGGTTGGACTAGATTTTTACGAGCGAGCGGAGCGAGCGAGCAACGGTCACAATTTCCAAGCTATACATATACCTTATATTGCCTTCCATATATTTCGTGTTATTACCTAATTTTGTCAGCCATTTCGGACATCACATTGCACTGTACTATGAGGAAATAGTACTATTTATGTGAAACTATTCATAAACTGTAAACATGTGTCGGTAGGCAATAGGATAAATACTTCCGGCTCCTCGGGCTGATGCGAATATTTCAATGTCCGTATGTGCCAAACCGTTTGTTTATGACACACCTATACGCGTCTCTCGCTCGCTGCGCTCGCTCGAAAACTATAGCCTAACCTAAAACCAATCCATCTTCCGTTCATTATTCGATATGGTGGCGACATATTTCAAATTTGCGAACGTGTCGGATCGGTTGTGAGGTTGGACTAGATTTTTTCGAGCGAGCGGAGCGAGCGAGCAACGGTCACAATTTCCATCCTATACATATACCATATATTGTCTTGCATATATTTCGTGCTTGTACCTAATTTTGTCAGCCATTTCGGACATCACGTTGCACTGTACTATTAGGAAACGGTACTAATTATGTGAAACTATTGACAAACCGTAAACATTTGTCAGAAGGCAATAGGATAAAGACTTTCGGCTCCTCGGGCTGGTGCGAATATTTCAATGTCCGTATGTGCCAAACCGTTGGTTTGTGACACACCTTTACGCGTCTCTCGTTCGCTGCGCTCGCACGAAAGCTATAGCCTAACCTAAAACCAATCCATCTTCCGTTCATTATTCGATATGGTGGCGACATATTTCAAATTTGCGAACGTGTCGGATCGGTTGTGAGGTTGGACTAGATTTCTACGAGCGAGCGGAGCGAGCGAGCAACGGTCACAATTTCCAAGCTATACATATACCATATATTGTCTTGCATATATTTCGTGCTTGTACCTAATTTTGTCAGCCATTTCGGACATCACATTGCACTGTACTATCAGGAAATAGTACTATTTATGTGAAACTATTCATAAACTGTAAACATGTGTCGGTAGGCAATAGGATAAATACATCCGGCTCCTCGGGCTGGTGCGAATATTTCAATGTCCGTATGTGCCAAACCGTTGGTTTATGATACACATTTACGCGTCTCTCGTTCGCTGCGCCCGCACGAAAGCTATAGCCTAACCTAAAACCAATCAATCTTCCGTTCATTATACGATATGGTGGCGACATATTTCAAATTTGCGAACGTGTCGGATCGGTTGTGGGGTTGGACTAGATTTTTACGAGCGAGCGGAGCGAGCGAGCAACGGTCACAATTTCCAAGCTATACATATACCATATATTGTCTTGCATATATTTCGTGCTTGTACCTAATTTTGTCAGCCATTTCAGACATCACGTTGCACTGTACTATGAGGAAACGGTACTAATTATGTGAAACTATTGGTAAACCGTAAACATTTGTCAGAAGGCAATAGGATAAAGACTTCCGGCTCCTCGGGCTGGTGCGAATATATCAATGTCCGTATGTCCCAAACCGATGGTTTGTGACACACCTTTACGCGTCTCTCGTGCGCTGCGCTCGCACGAAAGCTATAGCCTAACCTAAAACCAATCCATCTTCCGTTCATTATTCGATATGGTGGCGACACATTTCAAATTTGCGAACGTGTGGGATCGGTTGTGAGGTTGGACTAGATTTTTACGAGCGAGCGGAGCGAGCGAGCAACGGTCACAATTTCCAAGCTATACATATACCTTATATTGCCTCCCATATATTTCGTGTTATTACCTAATTTTGTCAGCCATCTCGGACATCACATTGCACTGTACTATGAGGAAATAGTACTATTTATGTGAAACTATTCATAAACTGTAAACATGTGTCGGTAGGCAATAGGATAAATACATCCGGCTCCTCGGGCTGGTGCGAATATTTCAATGTCCGTATGTGCCAAACCGTTGGTTTATGATACACCTTTACGCGTCTCTCGTTCGCTGCGCCCGCACGAAAGCTATAGCCTAACCTAAAACCAATCAATCTTCCGTTCATTATACGATATGGTGGCGACATATTTCAAATTTGCGAACGTGTGGGATCGGTTGTGAGGTTGGACTAGATTTTTACGAGCGAACGGAGCGAGCGAGCAACGGTCACAATTTCCAAGCTATACATATACCTTATATTGCCTTCCATATATTTCGTGTTATTACCTAATTTTGTCAGCCATTTCGGACATCACGTTGCACTGTACTGTGAGGAAACGGTACTAATTATGTGAAACTATTGGTAAACCGTAAACATTTGTCAGAAGGCAATAGGATAAAGACTTCCGGCTCCTCGGTCTGGTGCGAATATATCTATGTCCGTATGTGCCAAACCGATGGTTTGTGACACACCTTTACGCGTCTCTCGTTCGCTGCGCTCGCACGAAAGCTATAGCCTAACCTAAAACCAATCCATCTTCCGTTCATTATTCGATATGGTGGCGACATATTTCAAATTTGCGAAAGTGTGGGATCGGTTGTGAGGTTGGACTAGATTTTTACGAGCGAGCGGAGCGAGCGAGCAACGGTCACAATTTCCAAGCTATACATATACCTTATATTGCCTTCCATATATTTCGTGTTATTAGCTAATTTTGTCAGCCATTTCGGACATCACATTGCACTGTACTATGAGGAAATAGTACTATTTATGTGAAACTATTCATAAACTGTAAACATGTGTCGGTAGGCAATAGGATAAATACTTCCGGCTCCTCGGGCTGGTGCGAATATTTCAATGTCCGTATGTGCCAAACCGTTTGTTTATGACACACCTATACGCGTCTCTCGCTCGCTGCGCTCGCTCGAAAACTATAGCCTAAGCTAAAACCAATCCATCTTCCGTTCATTATTCGATATGGTGGCGACATATTTCAAATTTGCGAACGTGTCGGATCGGTTGTGAGGTTGGACTAGATTTTTTCGAGCGAGCGGAGCGAGCGAGCAACGGTCACAATTTCCAACCTATACATATACCATATATTGTCTTGCATATATTTCGTGCTTGTACCTAATTTTGTCAGCCATTTCGGACATCACGTTGCACTGTACTATTAGGAAACGGTACTAATTATGTGAAACTATTGATAAACCGTAAACATTTGTCAGAAGGCAATAGGATAAAGACTTCCGGCTCCTCGGGCTGGTGCGAATATTTCAATGTCCGTATGTGCCAAACCGTTGGTTTGTGACACACCTTTACGCGTCTCTCGTTCGCTGCGCTCGCACGAAAGCTATAGCCTAACCTAAAACCAATCCATCTTCCGTTCATTATTCGATATGGTGGCGACATATTTCAAATTTGCGAACGTGTCGGATCGGTTGTGAGGTTGGACTAGATTTTTACGAGCGAGCGGAGCGAGCGAGCAACGGTCACAATTTCCAAGCTATACATATACCATATATTGTCTTGCATATATTTCGTGCTTGTACCTAATTTTGTCAGCCATTTCGGACATCACATTGCACTGTACTATCAGGAAATAGTACTATTTATGTGAAACTATTCATAAACTGTAAACATCTGTCGGTAGGCAATAGGATAAATACATCCGGCTCCTCGGGCTGGTGCGAATATTTCAATGTCCGTATGTGCCAAACCGTTGGTTTATGATACACCTTTACGCGTCTCTCGTTCGCTGCGCCCGCACGAAAGCTATAGCCTAACCTAAAACCAATCAATCTTCCGTTCATTATACGATATGGTGGCGACATATTTCAAATTTGCGAACGTGTGGGATCGGTTGTGAGGTTGGACTAGATTTTTACGAGCGAACGGAGCGAGCGAGCAACGGTCACAATTTCCAAGCTATACATATACCTTATATTGCCTTCCATATATTTCGTGTTATTACCTAATTTTGTCAGCCATTTCGGACATCACATTGCACTGTACTATGAGGAAATAGTACTATTTATGTAAAACTATTCATAAACTGTAAACATGTGTCGGTAGGCAATAGGATAAATACTTCCGGCTCCTCGGGCTGATGCGAATATTTCAATGTCCGTATGTGCCAAACCGTTTGTTTATGACACACCTATACGCGTCTCTCGCTCGCTGCGCTCGCTCGAAAACTATAGCCTAACCTAAAACCAATCCATCTTCCGTTCATTATTCGATATGGTGGCGACATATTTCAAATTTGCGAACGTGTCGGATCGGTTGTGAGGTTGGACTAGATTTTTTCGAGCGAGCGGAGCGAGCGAGCAACGGTCACAATTTCCAACCTATACATATACCATATATTGTCTTGCATATTTTTCGTGCTTGTACCTAATTTTGTCAGCCATTTCGGACATCACGTTGCACTGTACTATTAGGAAACGGTACTAATTATGTGAAACTATTGATAAACCGTAAACATTTGTCAGAAGGCAATAGGATAAAGACTTCCGGCTCCTCGGGCTGGTGCGAATATTTCAATGTCCGTATGTGCCAAACCGTTTGTTTATGACACACCTATACGCGTCTCTCGCTCGCTGCGCTCGCTCGAAAACTATAGCCTAACCTAAAACCAATCCATCTTCCGTTCATTATTCGATATGGTGGCGACATATTTCAAATTTGCGAACGTGTCGGATCGGTTGTGAGGTTGGACTAGATTTTTTCGAGCGAGCGGAGCGAGCGAGCAACGGTCACAATTTCCAAGCTATACATATACCATATATTGTCTTGCATATATTTCGTGCTTGTACCTAATTCTGTCAGCCATTTCAGACATCACGTTGCACTGTACTATGAGGAAACGGTACTAATTATGTGAAACTATTGGTAAACCGTAAACATTTGTCAGAAGGCAATAGGATAAAGACTTCCGGCTCCTCGGGCTGGTGCGAATATATCAATGTCCGTATGTCCCAAACCGATGGTTTGTGACACACCTTTACGCGTCTCTCGTGCGCTGCGCTCGCACGAAAGCTATAGCCTAACCTAAAACCAATCCATCTTCCGTTCATTATTCGATATGGTGGCGACACATTTCAAATTTGCGAACGTGTGGGATCGGTTGTGAGGTTGGACTAGATTTTTACGAGCGAGCGGAGCGAGCGAGCAACGGTCACAATTTCCAAGCTATACATATACCTTATATTGCCTCCCATATATTTCGTGTTATTGCCTAATTTTGTCAGCCATTTCGGACATCACATTGCACTGTACTATGAGGAAATAGTACTATTTATGTGAAACTATTCATAAACTGTAAACATGTGTCGGTAGGCAATAGGATAAATACTTCCGGCTCCTCGGGCTGGTGCGAATATTTCAATGTCCGTATGTGCCAAACCGTTGGTTTATGGCACACCTTTACGCGTCTCTCGCTCGCGGCGCTCGCTCGAAAACTATAGCCTAACCTAAAACCAATCCATCTTGCGTTCATTATTCGATATGATGGCGACATATTTTAAATTTGCGAACGTGTCGGATCGGTTGTGAGGTTGGACTAGATTTTTTCGAGCGAGCGGAGCGAGCGAGCAACGGTCACAATTTTCAAGCTATACATATACCATATATTGTCTTGCATATATTTCGTGCTTGTACCTAATTTTGTCAGCCATTTCAGGCATCACGTTGCACTGTACTATGACGAAACGGTACTAATTATGTGAAACTATTTGTAAACCGTAAACATTTGTCAGAAGGCAATAGGATAAAGACTTCCGGCTCCTCGGGCTGGTGCGAATATATCAATGTCCGTATGTGCCAAACCGATGGTTTGTGACACACCTTCACGCGTCTCTCGTTCGCTGCGCTCGCACGAAAGCTATAGCCTAACCTAAAACCAATCCATCTTCCGTTCATTATTCGATATGGTGGCGACATATTTCAAATTTGCGAACGTGTGGGATCGGTTGTGAGGTTGGACTAGATTTTTACGAGCGAGCGGAGCGAGCGAGCAACGGTCACAATTTCCAAGCTATACATATACCTTATATTGCCTTCCATATATTTCGTGTTATTACCTAATTTTGTCAGCCATTTCGGACATCACATTGCACTGTACTATGAGGAAACAGTACTATTTATGTGAAACTATTCATAAACTGTAAACATGTGTCGGTAGGCAATAGGATAAATACTTCCGGCTCCTCGGGCTGATGCGAATATTTCAATGTCCGTATGTGCCAAACCGTTTGTTTATGACACACCTATACGCGTCTCTCGCTCGCTGCGCTCGCTCGAAAACTATAGCCTAACCTAAAACCAATCCATCTTCCGTTCATTATTCGATATGGTGGCGACATATTTCAAATTTGCGAACGTGTCGGATCGGTTGTGAGGTTGGACTAGATTTTTTCGAGCGAGCGGAGCGAGCGAGCAACGGTCACAATTTCCAACCTATACATATACCATATATTGTCTTGCATATATTTCGTGCTTGTACCTAATTTTGTCAGCCATTTCGGACATCACGTTGCACTGTACTATTAGGAAACGGTACTAATTATGTGAAACTATTGATAAACCGTAAACATTTGTCAGAAGGCAATAGGATAAAGACTTCCGGCTCCTCGGGCTGGTGCGAATATTTCAATGTCCGTATGTGCCAAACCGTTGGTTTGTGACACACCTTTACGCGTCTCTCGTGCGCTGCGCTCGCACGAAAGCTATAGCCTAACCTAAAACCAATCCATCTTCCGTTCATTATTCGATATGGTGGCGACACATTTCAAATTTGCGAACGTGTGGGATCGGTTGTGAGGTTGGACTAGATTTTTACGAGCGAGCGGAGCGAGCGAGCAACGGTCACAATTTCCAAGCTATACATATACCTTATATTGCCTCCCATATATTTCGTGTTATTACCTAATTTTGTCAGCCATTTCGGACATCACATTGCACTGTACTATGAGGAAATAGTACTATTTATGTGAAACTATTCATAAACTGTAAACATGTGTCGGTAGGCAATAGGATAAATACTTCCGGCTCCTCGGGCTGGTGCGAATATTTCAATGTCCGTATGTGCCAAACCGTTGGTTTATGGCACACCTTTACGCGTCTCTCGCTCGCGGCGCTCGCTCGAAAACTATAGCCTAACCTAAAACCAATCCATCTTGCGTTCATTATTCGATATGATGGCGACATATTTTAAATTTGCGAACGTGTCGGATCGGTTGTGAGGTTGGACTAGATTTTTTCGAGCGAGCGGAGCGAGCGAGCAACGGTCACAATTTTCAAGCTATACATATACCATATATTGTCTTGCATATATTTCGTGCTTGTACCTAATTTTGTCAGCCATTTCAGGCATCACGTTGCACTGTACTATGAGGAAACGGTACTAATTATGTGAAACTATTGGTAAACCGTAAACATTTGTCAGAAGGCAATAGGATAAAGACATCCGGCTCCTCGGGCTGGTGCGAATATATCAATGTCCGTATGTGCCAAACCGATGGTTTGTGACACACCTTCACGCGTCTCTCGTTCGCTGCGCTCGCACGAAAGCTATAGCCTAACCTAAAACCAATCCATCTTCCGTTCATTATTCGATATGGTGGCGACATATTTCAAATTTGCGAACGTGTGGGATCGGTTGTGAGGTTGGACTAGATTTTTACGAGCGAGCGGAGCGAGCGAGCAACGGTCACAATTTCCAAGCTATACATATACCTTATATTGCCTTCCATATATTTCGTGTTATTACCTAATTTTGTCAGCCATTTCGGACATCACATTGCACTGTACTATGAGGAAATAGTACTATTTATGTGAAACTATTCATAAACTGTAAACATGTGTCGGTAGGCAATAGGATAAATACTTCCGGCTCCTCGGGCTGGTGCGAATATTTCAATGTCCGTATGTGCCAAACCGTTTGTTTATGACACACCTATACGCGTCTCTCGCTCGCTGCGCTCGCTCGAAAACTATAGCCTAACCTAAAACCAATCCATCTTCCGTTCATTATTCGATATGGTGGCGACATATTTCAAATTTGCGAACGTGTCGGATCGGTTGTGAGGTTGGACTAGATTTTTTCGAGCGAGCGGAGCGAGCGAGCAACGGTCACAATTTCCAACCTATACATATACCATATATTGTCTTGCATATATTTCGTGCTTGTACCTAATTTTGTCAGCCATTTCGGACATCACGTTGCACTGTACTATTAGGAAACGGTACTAATTATGTGAAACTATTGATAAACCGTAAACATTTGTCAGAAGGCAATAGGATAAAGACTTCCGGCTCCTCGGGCTGGTGCGAATATTTCAATGTCCGTATGTGCCAAACCGTTGGTTTGTGACACACCTTTACGCGTCTCTCGTTCGCTGCGCTCGCACGAAAGCTATAGCCTAACCTAAAACCAATCCATCTTCCGTTCATTATTCGATATGGTGGCGACATATTTCAAATTTGCGAACGTGTCGGATCGGTTGTGAGGTTGGACTAGATTTTTACGAGCGAGCGGAGCGAGCGAGCAACGGTCACAATTTCCAAGCTATACATATACCATATATTGTCTTGCATATATTTCGTGCTTGTACCTAATTTTGTCAGCCATTTCGGACATCACATTGAACTGTACTATCAGGAAATAGTACTATTTATGTGAAACTATTCATAAACTGTAAACATGTGTCGGTAGGCAATAGGATAAATACATCCGGCTCCTCGGGCTGGTGCGAATATTTCAATGTCCGTATGTGCCAAACCGTTGGTTTATGATACACCTTTACGCGTCTCTCGTTCGCTGCGCCCGCACGAAAGCTATAGCCTAACCTAAAACCAATCAATCTTCCGTTCATTATGCGATATGGTGGCGACATATTTCAAATTTGCGAACGTGTGGGATCGGTTGTGAGGTTGGACTAGATTTTTACGAGCGAACGGAGCGAGCGAGCAACGGTCACAATTTCCAAGCTATACATATACCTTATATTGCCTTCCATATATTTCGTGTTATTACCTAATTTTGTCAGCTATTTCGGACATCACATTGCACTGTACTATGAGGAAATTGTACTATTTATGTGAAACTATTCATAAACTGTAAACATGTGTCGGTAGGCAATAGGATAAATACTTCCGGCTCCTCGGGCTGGTGCGAATATATCTATGTCCGTATGTGCCAAACCGATGGTTTGTGACACACCTTTACGCGTCTCTCGTTCGCCGCGCTCGCACGAAAGCTATAGCCTAACCTAAAACCAATCCATCTTCCGTTCATTATTCGATATGGTGGCGACATATTTCAAATTTGCGAACGTGTGGGATCGGTTGTGAGGTTGGACTAGATTTTTACGAGCGAGCGGAGCGAGCGAGCAACGGTCACAATTTCCAAGCTATACATATACCTTATATTGCCTTCCATATATTTCGTGTTATTACCTAATTTTGTCAGCCATTTCGGACATCTCATTGCACTGTACTATGAGGAAATAGTACTATTTATGTGAAACTATTCATAAACTGTAAACATGTGTCGGTAGGCAATAGGATAAATACTTCCGGCTCCTCGGGCTGGTGCGAATATTTCAATGTCCGTATGTGCCAAACCGTTGGTTTATGACACACCTTTACGCGTCTCTCGCTCGTGGCGCTCGCTCGAAAACTATAGCCTAACCTAAAACCAATCCATCTTGCGTTCATTATTCGATATGATGCCGACATATTTCAAATTTGCGAACGTGTCGGATCGGTTGTGGGGTTGGACTAGATTTTTACGAGCGAGCGGAGCGAGCGAGCAACGGTCACAATTTCCAAGCTATACATATACCATATATTGTCTTGCATATATTTCGTGCTTGTACCTAATTTTGTCAGCCATTTCGGACATCACGTTGCACTGTACTATGAGGAAACGGTACTAATTATGTGAAACTATTGGTAAGCCGTATCCATTTGTCAGAAGGCAATAGGATAAATACTTCCGGCTCCTCGGGCTGGTGCGAATATTTCAATGTCCGTATGTGCCAAACCGTTGGTTTATGACACACCTTTACGCGTCTCTCGCTCCCGGCGCTCGCTCGAAAACTATAGCCTAACCTAAAACCAATCCATCTTGCGTTCATTATTCGATATGATGGCGACATGTTTCAAATTTGCGAACGTGTCGGACCGGTTGTGAGGTTGGACTAGATTTTTTCGAGCGAGCGGAGCGAGCGAGCAACGGTCACAATTTCCAACCTATACATATACCATATATTGTCTTGCATATATTTCGTGCTTGTACCTAATTTTGTCAGCCATTTCGGACATCACGTTGCACTGTACTATTAGGAAACGGTACTAATTATGTGAAACTATTGATAAACCGTAAACATTTGTCAGAAGGCAATAGGATAAAGACTTCCGGCTCCTCGGGCTGGTGCGAATATTTCAATGTCCGTATGTGCCAAACCGTTGGTTTGTGACACACCTTTACGCGTCTCTCGTGCGCTGCGCTCGCACGAAAGCTATAGCCTAACCTAAAACCAATCCATCTTCCGTTCATTATTCGATATGGTGGCGACACATTTCAAATTTGCGAACGTGTGGGATCGGTTGTGAGGTTGGACTAGATTTTTACGAGCGAGCGGAGCGAGCGAGCAACGGTCACAATTTCCAAGCTATACATATACCTTATATTGCCTCCCATATATTTCGTGTTATTACCTAATTTTGTCAGCCATTTCGGACATCACATTGCACTGTACTATGAGGAAATAGTACTATTTATGTGAAACTATTCATAAACTGTAAACATGTGTCTGTAGGCAATAGGATAAATACTTCCGGCTCCTCGGGCTGGTGCGAATATTTCAATGTCCGTATGTGCCAAACCGTTGGTTTATGGCACACCTTTACGCGTCTCTCGCTCGCGGCGCTTGCTCGAAAACTATAGCCTAACCTAAAACCAATCCATCTTGCGTTCATTATTCGATATGATGGCGACATATTTTAAATTTGCGAACGTGTCGGATCGGTTGTGAGGTTGGACTAGATTTTTTCGAGCGAGCGGAGCGAGCGAGCAACGGTCACAATTTTCAAGCTATACATATACCATATATTGTCTTGCATATATTTCGTGCTTGTACCTAATTTTGTCAGCCATTTCAGGCATCACGTTGCACTGTACTATGAGGAAACGGTACTAATTATGTGAAACTATTGGTAAACCGTAAACATTTGTCAGAAGGCAATAGGATAAATACTTCCGGCTCCTCGGGCTGGTGCGAATATATCTATGTCCGTATGTGCCAAACCGATGGTTTGTGACACACCTTTACGCGTCTCTCGTTCGCTGCGCTCGCACGAAAGCTATAGCCTAACCTAAAACCAATCCATCTTCCGTTCATTATTCGATATGGTGGCGACATATATCAAATTTGCGAACGTGTGGGATCGGTTGTGAGGTTGGACTAGATTTTTACGAGCGAGCGGAGCGAGCGAGCAACGGTCACAATTTCCAAGCTATACATATACCTTATATTGCCTTCCATATATTTCGTGTTATTACCTAATTTTGTCAGCCATTTCGGACATCACATTGCACTGTACTATGAGGAAATAGTACTATTTATGTGAAACTATTCATAAACTGTAAACATGTGTCGGTAGGCAATAGGATAAATACTTCCGGCTCCTCGGGCTGGTGCGAATATTTCAATGTCCGTATGTGCCAAACCGTTGGTTTATGACACAACTTTACGCGTCTCTCGCTCGTGGCGCTCGCTCGAAAACTATAGCCTAACCTAAAACCAATCCATCTTGCGTTCATTATTCGATATGATGCCGACATATTTCAAATTTGCGAACGTGTCGGATCGGTTGTGGGGTTGGACTAGATTTTTACGAGCGAGCGGAGCGAGCGAGCAACGGTCACAATTTCCAAGCTATACATATACCATATATTGTCTTGCATATATTTCGTGCTTGTACCTAATTTTGTCAGCCATTTCGGACATCACGTTGCACTGCACTATGAGGAAACGGTACTAATTATGTGAAACTATTGGTAAGCCGTATCCATTTGTCAGAAGGCAATAGGATAAATACTTCCGGCTCCTCGGGCTGGTGCGAATATTTCAATGTCCGTATGTGCCAAACCGTTGGTTTGTGACACACCATTACGCGTCTCTCGTTCGCTGCGCTCGCACGAAAGCTATAGCCTAACCTAAAACCAATTCATCTTCCGTTCATTATTCGATATGGTGGCGACATATTTCAAATTTGCGAACGTGTCGGATCGGTTGTGAGGTTGGACTAGATTTTTACGAGCGAGCGGAGCGAGCGAGCAACGGTCACAATTTCCAAGCTATACATATACCATATATTGTCTTGCATATATTTCGTGCTTGTACCTAATTTTGTCAGCCATTTCGGACATCACATTGCACTGTACTATCAGGAAATAGTACTATTTATGTGAAACTATTCATAAACTGTAAACATGTGTCGGTAGACAATAGGATAAATACATCCGGCTCCTCGGGCTGGTGCGAATATTTCAATGTCCGTATGTGCCAAACCGTTGGTTTATGATACACCTTTACGCGTCTCTCGTTCGCTGCGCCCGCACGAAAGCTATAGCCTAACCAAAAACCAATCCATCTTGCGTTCATTATTCGATATGATGGCGACATGTTTCAAATTTGCGAACGTGTCGGATCGGTTGTGGGGTTGGACTAGATTTTTACGAGCGAGCGGAGCGAGCGAGCAACGGTCACAATTTCCAAGCTATACATATACCATATATTGTCTTGCATATATTTCGTGTTATTATCTAATTTTGTCAGCCATTTCAGACATCACATTGCACTGTACTATGAGGAAATAGTACTATTTATGTGAAACTATTCATAAACTGTAAACATGTGTCGGTAGGCAATAGGATAAGGACTTCCGGCTCCTCGGGCTGGTGCGAATATATCAATGTCCGTATGTGCCAAACCGATGGTTTGTGACACACCTTTACGCGTCTCTCGCTCGCGGCGCTCGCTCGAAAACTATAGCGTAACCTAAAACCAATCCATCTTGCGTTCATTATTCGATATGATGGCGACATCTTTCAAATTTGCGAATGTGTCGGATCGGTTGTGAGGTTGGACTAGATTTTTACGAGCGGACGGAGCGAGCGAGCAATGGTCACAATTTCCAAGCTATACATATACCATATATTGTCTTGCATATATTTCGTGCTTGTACCTAATTTTGTCAGCCATTTCGGACATCACGTTGCACTGTACTATGAGGAAACGGTACTAATTATGTGAAACTATTGGTAAACCGTAAACATTTGTCGGAAGGCAATAGGATAAAGACTTCCGGCTCCCCGGGCTGGTGCGAATATATCAATGTCCGTATGTGCCAAACCGATGGTTTGTGACACACCTTTACGCGTCTCTCGTTCGCTGCGCTCGCACGAAAGCTATAGCCTAACCTAAAACCAATCCATCTTCCGTTCATTATTCGATATGGTGGCGACATATTTCAAATTTGCGAACGTGTGGGATCGGTTGTGAGGTTGGACTAGATTTTTACGAGCGAGCGGAGCGAGCGAGCAACGGTCACAATTACCAAACTATACATATACCTTATATTGCCTTCCATATATTTCGTGTTATTACCTAACTTTGTCAGCCATTTCGGACATCACATTGCACTGTACTATGAGGAAATAGTACTATTTATGTGAAACTATTCATAAACTGTAAACATGTGTCGGTAGGCAATAGGATAAATACTTCCGGCTCCTCGGGCTGGTGCGAATATTTCAATGTCCGTATGTGCCAAACCGTTGGTTTATGACACACCTATACGCGTCTCTCGCTCGCGGCGCGCGCTCGAAAACTATAGCCTAACCTAAAACCAATCCATCTTGCGTTCATTATTCGATATGATGGCGACATGTTTCAAATTTGCGAACGTGTCGGATCGGTTGTGGGGTTGGACTAGATTTTTACGAGCGAGCGGAGCGAGCGAGCAACGTTCACAATTTCCAAGCTATACATATACCATATATTGTCTTGCATATATTTCGTGCTTGTACCTAATTTTGTCAGCCATTTCGGACATCACGTTGCACTGTACTATGAGGAAACGGTACTAATTATGTGAAACTATTGGTAAACCGTAAACATTTGTCAGAAGGCAATAGGTTAAAGACTTCCGGCTCCTCGGGCTGGTGCGAATATATCAATGTCCGTATGTGCCAAACCGATGGTTTGTGACACACCTTTACGCGTCTCTCGTTCGCTGCGCTCGCACGAAAGCTATAGCCTAACCTAAAACCAATCCATCTTCCGTTCATTATTCGATATGGTTGCGACATATTTCAAATTTGCGAACGTGTGGGATCGGTTGTGAGGTTGGACTAGATTTTTACGAGCGAGCGGAGCGAGCGAGCAACGATCACAGTTTCCAAGCTATACATATACCTTATATTGCCTTCCATATATTTCGTGTTATTACCTAATTTTGTCAGCCATTTCGGACATCACATTGCACTGTACTATGAGGAAATAGTACTATTTATGTGAAACTATTCATAAACTGTAAACATATGTCGGTAGGCAATAGGATAAATACTTCCGGCTCCTCGGGCTGGTGCGAATATTTCAATGTCCGTATGTGCCAAACCGTTGGTTTATGACACACCTTTACGCGTCTCTCGCTCGCGGCGCTCGCTCGAAAACTATAGCCTAACCTAAAACCAATCCATCTTGCGTTCATTATTCGATATGATGGCGACATATTTCAAATTTGCGAACGTGTCGGATCGGTTTTGAGATTGGACTAGATTTTTTCGAGCGAGCGGAGCGAGCGAGCAGCGGTCACAATTTCCAAGCTATACATATACCATATATTGTCTTGCATATATTTCGTGCTTGTACCTAATTTTGTCAGCAATTTCGGACATCACGTTGCACTGTACTATGAGGAAACGGTACTAATTATGTGAAACTATTGGTAAACCGTAAACATTTGTCAGAAGGCAATAGGATAAAGACTTCCGGCTCCTCGGGCTGGTGCGAATATATCAATGTCCGTATGTGCCAAACCGATGGTTTGTGACACACCTTTACGCGTCTCTCGTTCGCTGCGCTCGCACGAAAGCTATAGCCTAACCTAAAACCAATCCATCTTCCGTTCATTATTCGATATGGTGGCGACATATTTCAAATTTGCGAACGTGTGGGATCGGTTGTGAGGTTGGACTAGATTTTTACGAGCGAGCGGAGCGAGCGAGCAACGGTCACAATTTCCAAGCTATACATATACCTTATATTGCCTTCCATATATTTCGTGTTATTACCTAATTTTGTCAGCCACTTCGGACATCACATTGCACTGTACAATGAGGAAATAGTACTATTTATGTGAAACTATTCATAAACTGTAAACATTTGTCAGAAGACAATAGGATAAAGACTTCCGGCTCCTCGGGCTTGTGCGAATATTTCAATGTCCGTATGTGCCAAACCGTTGGTTTGTGACACACCTTTACGCGTCTATCGTTCGCTGCGCTCGCACGAAAGCTATAGCCTAACCTAAAACCAATCCATCTTCCGTTCATTATTCGATATGGTGGCGACATATTTCAAATTTGCGAACGTGTGGGATCGGTTGTGAGGTTGGACAAGATTTTTACGAGCGAGCGGAGCGAGCGAGCAACGGTCACAATTTCCAAGCTATACATATACCTTATATTCCCTTCCATATATATCGTGTTATTACCTAATTTTGTCAGCCATTTCGGACATCACATTGCACTGTACTATGAGGAAGGAGTACTATTTATGTGAAACTATTCATAAACTGTAAACATGTGTCGGTAGGCAATAGGATAAATACTTCCGGCTCCTCGGGCTAATGCGAATATTTCAATGTCCGTATGTGCCAAACCGTTGGTTTATGACACACCTTTACGCGTCTCTCGCTCGCGGCGCACGCTCGAAAACTATAGCCTAACCTAAAACCAATCCATCTTCCGTTCATTATTCGATATGGTGGCGACATATTTCAAATTTGCGAACGTGTGGGATCGGTTGTGAGGTTGGACTAGATTTTTACGAGCGAGCGGAGCGAGCGAGCAACGGTCACAATTTCCAAGCTATACATATACCTTATATTGCCTTCCATATATTTCGTGTTATTACCTAATTTTGTCAGCCACTTCGGACATCACATTGCACTGTACTATGAGGAAATAGTACTATTTATGTGACACTATTCATAAACTGTAAACATTTGTCAGAAGACAATAGGATAAATACTTTCGGCTCCTCGGGCTGGTGCGAATATTTCAATGTCCGTATGTGCCAAACAGTTGGTTTATGACACACCTATACGCGTCTCTCGCTCGCGGCGCTCGCTCGAAAACTATAGCCTAACCTAAAACCAATCCATCTTGCGTTCATTATTCGATATGATGGCGACATGTTTCAAATTTGCGAACGTGTCGGATCGGTTGTGGGGTTGGACTAGATTTTTACGAGCGAGCGGAGAGAGCGAGCAACGGTCACAATTTCCAAGCTATACATATACCATATATTGTCTTGCATATATTTCGTGCTTGTACCTAATTTTGTCAGCCATTTCGGACATCACGTTGCACTGTACTATGAGGAAACGGTACTAATTATGTGAAACTATTGGTAAACCGTAAACATTTGTCAGAAGGCAATAGGTTAAAGACTTCCGGCTCCTCGGGCTGGTGCGAATATATCAATGTCCGTATGTGCCAAACCGATGGATTGTGACACACCTTTACGCGTCTCTCGCTCGCGGCGCACGCTCGAAAACTATAGCCTAACCTAAAACCAATCCATCTTCCGTTCATTATTCGATATGGTGGCGACATATTTCAAATTTGCGAACGTGTGGGATCGGTTGTGAGGTTGGACTAGATTTTTTCGAGCGAGCGGAGCGAGCGAGCAACGGTCACAATTTCCAAGCTATACATATACCTTATATTGCCTTTCATATATTTCGTGTTATTACCTAATTTTGTCAGCCATTTCGGACATCACATTGCACTGTACTATGAGGAAATAGTACTATTTATGTGAAACTATTCATAAACTGTAAACATATGTCGGTAGGCAATAGGATAAATACTTCCGGCTCCTCGGGCTGGTGCGAATATTTCAATGTCCGTATGTGCCATACCGTTGGTTTATGACACACCTTTACGCGTCTCTCGCTCGCGGCGCTCGCTCGAAAACTATAGCCTAACCTAAAACCAATCCATCTTGCGTTCATTATTCGATATGATGGCGACATATTTCAAATTTGCGAACGTGTCGGATCGGTTGTGAGATTGGTCTAGATTTTTTCGAGCGAGCGGAGCGAGCGAGCAGCGGTCACAATTTCCAAGCTATACATATACCATATATTGTCTTGCATATATTTCGTGCCTGTACCTAATTTTGTCAGCAATTTCGGACATCACGTTGCACTGTACAATGAGGAAACGGTACTAATTATGTGAAACTATTGGTAAACCGTAAACATTTGTCAGAAGGCAATAGGATAAAGACTTCCGGCTCCTCGGGCTGGTGCGAATATATCAATGTCCGTATGTGCCAAACCGATGGTTTGTGACACACCTTTACGCGTCTCTCGTTCGCTGCGCTCGCACGAAAGCTATAGCCTAACCTAAAACCAATCCATCTTCCGTTCATTATTCGATATGGTGGCGACATATTTCAAATTTGCGAACGTGTGGGATCGGTTGTGAGGTTGGACTAGATTTTTACGAGCGAGCGGAGCGAGCGAGCAACGGTCACAATTTCCAAGCTATACATATACCTTATATTGCCTTCCATATATTTCGTGTTATTACCTAATTTTGTCAGCCACTTCGGACATCACATTGCACTGTACTATGAGGAAATAGTACTATTTATGTGAAACTATTCATAAACTGTAAACATTTGTCAGAAGACAATAGGATAAAGACTTCCGGCTCCTCGGGCTTGTGCGAATATTTCAATGTCCGTATGTGCCAAACCGTTGGTTTGTGACACACCTTTACGCGTCTATCGTTCGCTGCGCTCGCACGAAAGCTATAGCCTAACCTAAAACCAATCCATCTTCCGTTCATTATTCGATATGGTGGCGACATATTTCAAATTTGCGAACGTGTGGGATCGGTTGTGAGGTTGGACAAGATTTTTACGAGCGAGCGGAGCGAGCGAGCAACGGTCACAATTTCCAAGCTATACATATACCTTATATTCCCTTCCATATATATCGTGTTATTACCTAATTTTGTCAGCCATTTCGGACATCACATTGCACTGTACTATGAGGAAGGAGTACTATTTATGTGAAACTATTCATAAACTGTAAACATGTGTCGGTAGGCAATAGGATAAATACTTCCGGCTCCTCGGGCTAATGCGAATATTTCAATGTCCGTATGTGCCAAACCGTTGGTTTATGACACACCTTTACGCGTCTCTCGCTCGCGGCGCACGCTCGAAAACTATAGCCTAACCTAAAACCAATCCATCTTCCGTTCATTATTCGATATGGTGGCGACATATTTCAAATTTGCGAACGTGTGGGATCGGTTGTGAGGTTGGACTAGATTTTTACGAGCGAGCGGAGCGAGCGAGCAACGGTCACAATTTCCAAGCTATACATATACCTTATATTGCCTTCCATATATTTCGTGTTATTACCTAATTTTGTCAGCCACTTCGGACATCACATTGCACTGTACTATGAGGAAATAGTACTATATATGTGAAACTATTCATAAACTGTAAAAATTTGTCAGAAGACAATAGGATAAATACTTCCGGCTCCTCGGGCTTGTGCGAATATTTCAATGTCCGTATGTGCCAAACCGTTGGTTTGTGACACACCTTTACGCGTCTATCGTTCGCTGCGCTCGCACGAAAGCTATAGCCTAACCTAAAACCAATCCATCTTCCGTTCATTATTCGATATGGTGGCGACATATTTCAAGTTTGCGAACGTGTGGGATCGGTTGTGAGGTTGGACAAGATTTTTACGAGCGAGCGGAGCGAGCGAGCAACGGTCACAATTTCCAAGCTATACATATACCTTATATTCCCTTCCATATATATCGTGTTATTACCTAATTTTGTCAGCCATTTCGGACATCACATTGCACTGTACTATGAGGAAGGAGTACTATTTATGTGAAACTATTCATAAACTGTAAACATGTGTCGGTAGGCAATAGGATAAATACTTCCGGCTCCTCGGGCTGGTGCGAATATTTCAATGTCCGTATGTGCCAAACCGTTGGTTTATGACACACCTATACGCGTCTCTCGCTCGCGGCGCTCGCTCGAAAACTATAGCCTTACCTAAAACCAATCCATCTTGCGTTCATTATTCGATATGATGGCGACATGTATCAAATTTGCGAACGTGTCGGATCGGTTGTGGGGTTGGACTAGATTTTTACGAGCGAGCGGAGCGAGCGAGCAACGGTCACAATTTCCAAGCTATACATATACCATATATTGTCTTGCATATATTTCGTGCTTGTACCTAATTTTGTCAGCCATTTCGGACATCACGTTGCACTATACTATGAGGAAACGGTACTAATTATGTGAAACTATTGGTAAACCGTAAACATTTGTCAGAAGGCAATAGGTTAAAGACTTCCGGCTCCTCGGGCTGGTGCGAATATATCAATGTCCGTATGTGCCAAACCGATGGATTGTGACACACCTTTACGCGTCTCTCGCTCGCGGCGCACGCTCGAAAACTATAGCCTAACCTAAAACCAATCCATCTTCCGTTCATTATTCGATATGGTGGCGACATATTTCAAATTTGCGAACGTGTGGGATCGGTTGTGAGGTTGGACTAGATTTTTTCGAGCGAGCGGAGCGAGCGAGCAACGGTCACAATTTCCAAGCTATACATATACCTTATATTGCCTTCCATATATTTCGTGTTATTACCTAATTTTGTCAGCCATTTCGGACATCACATTGCACTGTACTATGAGGAAATAGTACTATTTATGTGAAACTATTCATAAACTGTAAACATGTGTCGGTAGGCAATAGGATAAATACTTCCGGCTCCTCGGGCTGGTGCGAATATTTCAATGTCCGTATGTGCCAAACCGTTGGTTTATGACACACCTATACGCGTCTCTCGCTCGCGGCGCTCGCTCGAAAACTATAGCCTAACCTAAAACCAATCCATCTTGCGTTCATTATTCGATATGATGGCGACATATTTCAAATTTGCGAACGTGTCGGATCGGTTGTGAGGTTGGACTAGATTTTTTCGAGCGAGCGGAGCGAGCGAGCAACGGTCACAATTTCCAAGCTATACATATACCATATATTGTCTTGCATATATTTCGTGCTTGTACCTAATTTTGTCAGCCATTTCGGACATCACGTTGCACTGTACTATGAGGAAACGTTACTAATTATGTGAAACTATTGGTAAACCGTAAACATTTGTCAGAAGACAATAGGATAAAGACTTCCGGCTCCTCGGGCTGGTGCGAATATTTCTATGTCCGTATGTGCCAAACCGTTGGTTTGTGACACACCTTTACGCGTCTATCGTTCGCTGCGCTCGCACGAAAGCTACAGCCTAACCTAAAACCAATCCATCTTCCGTTCATTATTCGATATGGTGGCGACATATTTCAAATTTGCGAACGTGTGGGATCGGTTGTGAGGTTGGACTAGATTTTTACGAGCGAGCGGAGCGAGCGAGCAACGGTCACAATTTCCAAGCTATACATATACCTTATATTGCCTTCCATATATTTCGTGTTATTACCTAATTTTGTCAGCCATTTCGGACATCACATTGCACTGTACTATGAGGAAATAGTACTATTTATGTGAAACTATTCATAAACTGTAAACATGTGTCGGTAGGCAATAGGATAAATACTTCCGGCTCCTCGGGCTGGTGCGAATATTTCAATGTCCGTATGTGCCAAACCGTTGGTTTATGACACACCTATACGCGTCTCTCGCTCGCTGCGCTCGCTCGAAAACTATAGCCTTCCCTAAAACCAATCCATCTTGTGTTCATTATTCGATATGGTGGCGACATATTTCAAATTTGCGAACGTGTCGGATCGGTTGTGAGATTGGACTAGATTTTTTCGAGCGAGCGGAGCGAGCGAGCAACGGTCGCAATTTCCAAGCTATACATATACCATATATTGTCTTGCATATATTTCGTGCTTGTACCTAGTTTTGTCAGCAATTTCGGACATCACGTTGCACTGTACTATGAGGAAACGGTACTAATTATGTGAAACTATTGGTAAACCGTAAACATTTGTCAGAAGGCAATAGGATAAAGACTTCCGGCTCCTCGGGCTGGTGCGAATATATCAATGTCCGTATGTGCCAAACCGATGGATTGTGACACACCTTTACGCGTCTCTCGCTCGCGGCGCACGCTCGAAAACTATAGCCTAACCTAAAACCAATCCATCTTCCGTTCATTATTCGATATGGTGGCGACATATTTCAAATTTGCGAACGTGTGGGATCGGTTGTGAGGTTGGACTAGATTTTTTCGAGCGAGCGGAGCGAGCGAGCAACGGTCACAATTTCCAAGCTATACATATACCTTATATTGCCTTCCATATATTTCGTGTTATTACCTAATTTTGTCAGCCATTTCGGACATCACGTTGCACTGTACTATGAGGAAACGGTACTAATTATGTGAAACTATTGGTAAACCGTAAACATTTGTCAGAAGGCAATAGGTTAAAGACTTCCGGCTCCTCGGGCTGGTGCGAATATATCAATGTCCGTATGTGCCAAACCGATGGTTTGTGACACACCTTTACGCGTCTCTCGTTCGCTGCGCTCGCACGAAAGCTATAGCCTAACCTAAAACCAATCCATCTTCCGTTCATTATTCGATATGGTGGCGACATATTTCAAATTTGCGAACGTGTGGGATCGGTTGTGAGGTTGGACTAGATTTTTACGAGCGAGCGGAGCGAGCGAGCAACGGTCACAATTTCCAAGCTATACATATACCTTATATTGCCTTCCATATATTTCGTGTTATTACCTAATTTTGTCAGCCATTTCGGACATCACATTGCACTGTACTATGAGGAAATAGTACTATTTATGTGAAACTATTCATAAACTGTAAACATGTGTCGGTAGGCAATAGGATAAATACTTCCGGCTCCTCGGGCTGGTGCGAATATTTCAATGTCCGTATGTGCCAAACCGTTGGTTTATGACACACCTATACGCGTCTCTCGCTCGCGGCGCTCGCTCGAAAACTATAGCCTAACATAAAACCAATCCATCTTGCGTTCATTATTCGATATGATGGCGACATGTATCAAATTTGCGAACGTGTCGGATCGGTTGTGGGGTTGGACTAGATTTTTACGAGCGAGCGGAGCGAGCGAGCAACGGTCACAATTTCCAAGCTATACATATACCATATATTGTCTTGCATATATTTCGTGCTTGTACCTAATTTTGTCAGCCATTTCGGACATCACGTTGCACTGTACTATGAGGAAACGGTACTAATTATGTGAAACTATTGGTAAACCGTAAACATTTGTCAGAAGGCAATAGGTTAAAGACTTCCGGCTCCTCGGGCTGGTGCGAATATATCAATGTCCGTATGTGCCAAACCGATGGATTGTGACACACCTTTACGCGTCTATCGTTCGCTGCGCTCGCACGAAAGCTATAGCCTAACCTAAAACCAATCCATCTTCCGTTCATTATTCGATATGGTGGCGACATGTTTCAAATTTGCGAACGTGTGGGATCGGTTGTGAGGTTGGACAAGATTTTTACGAGCGAGCGGAGCGAGCGAGCAACGGTAACAATTTCCAAGCTATACATATACCTTATATTCCCTTCCATATATATCGTGTTATTACCTAATTTTGTCAGCCATTTCGGACATCACATTGCACTGTACTATGAGGAAGGAGTACTATTTATGTGAAACTATTCATAAACTGTAAACATGTGTCGGTAGGCAATAGGATAAATACTTTCGGCTCCTCGGGCTGGTGCGAATATTTCAATGTCCGTATGTGCCAAACCGTTGGTTTATGACACACCTATACGCGTCTCTCGCTCGCGGCGCTCGCTCGAAAACTATAGCCTAACCTAAAACCAATCCATCTTCCGTTCATTATTCGATATGGTGGCGACATATTTCAAATTTGCGAACGTGTGGGATCGGTTGTGTGGTTGGACTAGATTTTTACGAGCGAGCGGAGCGAGCGAGCAACGGTCACAATTTCCAAGCTATACATATACCTTATATTGCCTTCCATATATTTCGTGTTATTACCTAATTTTGTCAGCCATTTCGGACATCACATTGCACTGTACTATGAGGAAATAGTACTATTTATGCGAAACTATTCATAAACTGTAAACATGTGTCGGTAGGCAATAGGATAAATGCTTCCGGCTCCTTGGGCTGGTGCGAATATTTCAATGTCCGTATGTGCCAAACCGATGGATTGTGACACACCTTTACGCGTCTCTCGCTCGCGGCGCACGCTCGAAAACTATAGCCTAACCTAAAACCAATCCATCTTCCGTTCATTATTCGATATGGTGGCGACATATTTCAAATTTGCGAACGTGTGGGATCGGTTGTGAGGTTGGACTAGATTTTTTCGAGCGAGCGGAGCGAGCGAGCAACGGTCACAATTTCCAAGCTATACATATACCTTATATTGCCTTCCATATATTTCGTGTTATTACCTAATTTTGTCAGCCATTTCGGACATCACATTGCACTGTACTATGAGGAAATAGTACTATTTATGTGAAACTATTCATAAACTGTAAACATGTGTCGGTAGGCAATAGGATAAATACTTCCGGCTCCTCGGGCTGGTGCGAATATTTCAATGTCCGTATGTGCCAAACCGTTGGTTTATGACACACCTATACGCGTCTCTCGCTCGCTGCGCTCGCTCGAAAACTATAGCCTTACCTAAAACCAATCCATCTTGTGTTCATTATTCGATATGATGGCGACATATTTCAAATTTGCGAACGTGTCGGATCGGTTGTGGGGTTGGACTAGATTTTTACGAGCGAGCGGAGCGAGCGAGCAACGGTCACAATTTCCAAGCTATACATATACCATATATTGTCTTGCATATATTTCGTGCTTGTACCTAATTTTGTCAGCCATTTCGGACATCACGTTGCACTGTACTATGAGGAAACGGTACTAATTATGTGAAACTATTGGTAAACCGTAAACATTTGTCAGAAGGCAATAGGATAAAGACTTCCGGCTCCTCGGGCTGGTGCGAATATATCAATGTCCGTATGTGCCAAACCGATGGTTTGTGACACACCTTTACGCGTCTCTCGTTCGCTGCGCTCGCACGAAAGCTATAGCCTAACCTAAAACCAATCCATCTTGCGTTCATTATTCGATATGATGGCGACATATTTCAAATTTGCGAACGTGTCGGATCGGTTGTGAGATTGGACTAGATTTTTTCGAGCGAGCGGAGCGAGCGAGCAACGGTCACAATTTCCAAGCTATACATATACCATATATTGTCTTGCATATATTTCGTGCTTGTACCTAATTTTGTCAGCAATTTCGGACATCACGTTGCACTGTACTATGAGGAAACGGTACTAATTATGTGAAACTATTGGTAAACCGTAAACATTTGTCAGAAGGCAATAGGATAAAGACTTCCGGCTCCTCGGGCTGGTGCGAATATATCAATGTCCGTAAGTGCCAAACCGATGGTTTGTGACACACCTTTACGCGTCTCTCGTTCGCTGCGCTCGCACGAAAGCTATAGCCTAACCTAAAACCAATCCATCTTCCGTTCATTATTCGATATGGTGGCGACATGTTTCAAATTTGCGAACGTGTGGGATCGGTTGTGAGGTTGGACAAGATTTTTACGAGCGAGCGGAACGAGCGAGCAACGGTCACAATTTCCAAGCTATACATATACCTTATATTCCCTTCCATATATATCGTGTTATTACCTAATTTTGTCAGCCATTTCGGACATCACATTGCACTGTACTATGAGGAAGGAGTACTATTTATGTGAAACTATTCATAAACTGTAAACATGTGTCGGTAGGCAATAGGATAAATACTTCCGGCTCCTCGGGCTAATGCGAATATTTCAATGTCCGTATGTGCCAAACCGTTGGTTTATGACACACCTTTACGCGTCTCTCGCTCGCGGCGCACGCTCGAAAACTATAGCCTGACCTAAAACCAATCCATCTTCCGTTCATTATTCGATATGGTGGCGACATATTTCAAATTTGCGAACGTGTGGGATCGGTTGTGAGGTTGGATTTTTTCGAGCGAGCGGAGCGAGCGAGCAACGGTCACAATTTCCAAGCTATACATATACCTTATATTGCCTTCCATATATTTCGTGTTATTACCTAATTTTGTCAGCCATTTCGGACATCACATTGCACTGTACTATGAGGAAATAGTACTACTTATGTGAAACTATTCATAAACTGTAAACATGTGTCGGTAGGCAATAGGATAAATACTTTCGGCTCCTCGGGCTGGTGCGAATATTTCAATGTCCGTATGTGCCAAACCGTTGGTTTATGACACACCTATACGCATCTCTCGCTCGCGGCGCTCGCTCGAAAACTATAGCCTAACCTAAAACCAATCCATCTTCCGTTCATTATTCGATATGGTGGCGACATATTTCAAATTTGCGAACGTGTGGGATCGGTTGTGTGGTTGGACTAGATTTTTACGAGCGAGCGGAGCGAGCGAGCAACGGTCACAATTTCCAAGCTATACATATACCTTATATTGCCTTCCATATATTTCGTGTTATTACCTAATTTTGTCAGCCATTTCGGACATCACATTGCACTGTACTATGAGGAAATAGTACTATTTATGTGAAACTATTCATAAACTGTAAACATGTGTCGGTAGGCAATAGGATAAATGCTTCCGGCTCCTTGGGCTGGTGCGAATATTTCAATGTCCGTATGTGCCAAACCGTTGGTTTATGACACACCTATACGCGTCTCTCGCTCGCTGCGCTCGCTCGAAAACTATAGCCTAACCTAAAACCAATCCACCTTGCGTTCATTATTCGATATGATGGCGACATATTTCAAATTTGCGAACGTGTCGGATCGGTTGTGGGGTTGGACTAGATTTTTACGAGCGAGCGGAGCGAGCGAGCAACGGTCACAATTTCCAAGCTATACATATACCATATATTGTCTTGCATATATTTCGTGCTTGTACCTAATTTTGTCAGCCATTTCGGACATCACGTTGCACTGTACTATGAGGAAACGGTACTAATTATGTGAAACTATTGGTAAACCGTAAACATTTGTCAGAAGGCAATAGGATAAAGACTTCCGGCTCCTCGGGCTGGTGCGAATATATCAATGTCCGTATGTGCCAAACCGATGGTTTGTGACACACCTTTACGCGTCTCTCGCTCGCTGCGCTCGCTCGAAAACTATAGCCTAACCTAAAACCAATCCATCTTGCGTTCATTATTCGATATGATGGCGACATATTTCAAATTTGCGAACGTGTCGGATCGGTTGTGGGGTTGGACTAGATTTTTACGAGCGAGCGGAGCGAGCGAGCAGCGGTCACAATTTCCAAGCTATACATATACCATATATTGTCTTGCATATATTTCATGCTTGTACCTAATTTTGTCAGCCATTTCGGACATCACGTTGCACTGTACTATGAGGAAACGGTTCTAATTATGTGAAACTATTCGTAAACCGTAAACATTTGTCAGAAGGCAATAGGATAAAGACTTCCGGCTCCTCGGGCTGGTGCGAATATATCAATGTCCGTATGTGCCAAACCGATGGTTTGTGACACACCTTTGCGCGTCTCTCGTTCGCTGCGCTCGCACGAAAGCCATAGCCTAACCTAAAACCAATCCATCTTCCTTTCATTATTCGATATGGTGGCGACATATTTCAAATTTGCGAACGTGTGGGATCGGTTGTGAGGTTGGACTAGATTTTTACGAGCGAGCGGAGCGAGCGAGCAACGGTCACAATTTCCAAGCTAGACATATACCATATATTGTCTGGCATATATTTCGTGCTTGTACCTAATTTTGTCAGCCATTTCGGACATCACGTTGCACTGTACTATGAGGAAACGGTACTAATTATGTGAAACTATTGGTAAACCGTAAACATTTGTCAGAAGGCAATAGGATAAAGACTTCCGGCTCCTCGGGCTGGTGCGAATATATCAATGTCCGTATGTGCCAAACCGATGGTTTGTGACACACCTTTACGCGTCTCTCGTTCGCTGCGCTCGCACGAAAGCTATAGCCTAACCTAAAACCAATCCATCTTGCGTTCATTATTCGATATGATGGCGACATATTTCAAATTTGCGAACGTGTCGGATCGGTTGTGAGATTGGACTAGATTTTTTCGAGCGAGCGGAGCGAGCGAGCAACGGTCACAATTTCCAAGCTATACATATACCATATATTGTCTTGCATATATTTCGTGCTTGTACCTAATTTTGTCAGCAATTTCGGACATCACGTTGCACTGTACTATGAGGAAACGGTACTAATTATGTGAAACTATTGGTAAACCGTAAACATTTGTCAGAAGGCAATAGGATAAAGACTTCCGGCTCCTCGGGCTGGTGCGAATATATCAATGTCCGTAAGTGCCAAACCGATGGTTTGTGACACACCTTTACGCGTCTCTCGTTCGCTGCGCTCGCACGAAAGCTATAGCCTAACCTAAAACCAATCCATCTTCCGTTCATTATTCGATATGGTGGCGACATGTTTCAAATTTGCGAACGTGTGGGATCGGTTGTGAGGTTGGACAAGATTTTTACGAGCGAGCGGAACGAGCGAGCAACGGTCACAATTTCCAAGCTATACATATACCTTATATTCCCTTCCATATATATCGTGTTATTACCTAATTTTGTCAGCCATTTCGGACATCACATTGCACTGTACTATGAGGAAGGAGTACTATTTATGTGAAACTATTCATAAACTGTAAACATGTGTCGGTAGGCAATAGGATAAATACTTCCGGCTCCTCGGGCTAATGCGAATATTTCAATGTCCGTATGTGCCAAACCGTTGGTTTATGACACACCTTTACGCGTCTCTCGCTCGCGGCGCACGCTCGAAAACTATAGCCTGACCTAAAACCAATCCATCTTCCGTTCATTATTCGATATGGTGGCGACATATTTCAAATTTGCGAACGTGTGGGATCGGTTGTGAGGTTGGATTTTTTCGAGCGAGCGGAGCGAGCGAGCAACGGTCACAATTTCCAAGCTATACATATACCTTATATTGCCTTCCATATATTTCGTGTTATTACCTAATTTTGTCAGCCATTTCGGACATCACATTGCACTGTACTATGAGGAAATAGTACTACTTATGTGAAACTATTCATAAACTGTAAACATGTGTCGGTAGGCAATAGGATAAATACTTTCGGCTCCTCGGGCTGGTGCGAATATTTCAATGTCCGTATGTGCCAAACCGTTGGTTTATGACACACCTATACGCATCTCTCGCTCGCGGCGCTCGCTCGAAAACTATAGCCTAACCTAAAACCAATCCATCTTCCGTTCATTATTCGATATGGTGGCGACATATTTCAAATTTGCGAACGTGTGGGATCGGTTGTGTGGTTGGACTAGATTTTTACGAGCGAGCGGAGCGAGCGAGCAACGGTCACAATTTCCAAGCTATACATATACCTTATATTGCCTTCCATATATTTCGTGTTATTACCTAATTTTGTCAGCCATTTCGGACATCACATTGCACTGTACTATGAGGAAATAGTACTATTTATGTGAAACTATTCATAAACTGTAAACATGTGTCGGTAGGCAATAGGATAAATGCTTCCGGCTCCTTGGGCTGGTGCGAATATTTCAATGTCCGTATGTGCCAAACCGTTGGTTTATGACACACCTATACGCGTCTCTCGCTCGCTGCGCTCGCTCGAAAACTATAGCCTAACCTAAAACCAATCCACCTTGCGTTCATTATTCGATATGATGGCGACATATTTCAAATTTGCGAACGTGTCGGATCGGTTGTGGGGTTGGACTAGATTTTTACGAGCGAGCGGAGCGAGCGAGCAACGGTCACAATTTCCAAGCTATACATATACCATATATTGTCTTGCATATATTTCGTGCTTGTACCTAATTTTGTCAGCCATTTCGGACATCACGTTGCACTGTACTATGAGGAAACGGTACTAATTATGTGAAACTATTGGTAAACCGTAAACATTTGTCAGAAGGCAATAGGATAAAGACTTCCGGCTCCTCGGGCTGGTGCGAATATATCAATGTCCGTATGTGCCAAACCGATGGTTTGTGACACACCTTTACGCGTCTCTCGCTCGCTGCGCTCGCTCGAAAACTATAGCCTAACCTAAAACCAATCCATCTTGCGTTCATTATTCGATATGATGGCGACATATTTCAAATTTGCGAACGTGTCGGATCGGTTGTGGGGTTGGACTAGATTTTTACGAGCGAGCGGAGCGAGCGAGCAGCGGTCACAATTTCCAAGCTATACATATACCATATATTGTCTTGCATATATTTCATGCTTGTACCTAATTTTGTCAGCCATTTCGGACATCACGTTGCACTGTACTATGAGGAAACGGTTCTAATTATGTGAAAATATTGGTAAACCGTAAACATTTGTCAGAAGGCAATAGGATAAAGACTTCCGGCTCCTCGGGCTGGTGCGAATATATCAATGTCCGTATGTGCCAAACCGATGGTTTGTGACACACCTTTACGCGTCTCTCGTTCGCTGCGCTCGCACGAAAGCCATAGCCTAACCTAAAACCAATCCATCTTCCTTTCATTATTCGATATGGTGGCGACATATTTCAAATTTGCGAACGTGTGGGATCGGTTGTGAGGTTGGACTAGATTTTTACGAGCGAGCGGAGCGAGCGAGCAACGGTCACAATTTCCAAGCTAGACATATACCATATATTGTCTGGCATATATTTCGTGCTTGTACCTAATTTTGTCAGCCATTTCGGACATCACGTTGCACTGTACTATGAGGAAACGGTACTAATTATGTGAAACTATTGGTAAACCGTAAACATTTGTCAGAAGGCAATAGGATAAAGGCTTCCGGCTCCTCGGGCTGTTGCGAATATATCAATGTCCGTATGTGCCAAACCGATGGTTTGTGACACACCTTTACGCGTCTCTCGTTCGCTGCGCTCGCACGAAAGCTATAGCCTAACCTAAAACCAATCCATCTTCCGCTCATTATTCGATATGGTGGCGACATATTTCAAATTTGCGAACGTGTGTGATCGGTTGTGAGGTTGGACTAGATTTTTACGAGCGAGCGGAGCGAGCGAGCAACGGTCACAATTTCCAAGCTATACATATACCTTATACTGCCTTCCATATATTTCGTGTTATTACCTAATTTTGTCAGCCATTTCGGACATCACATTGCACTGTACTATGAGGAAATAGTACTATTTATGTGAAACTATTCATAAACTGTAAACATGTGTCGGTAGGCAATAGGATAAATACTTCCGGCTCCTCGGGCTGGTGCGAATATTTCAATGTCCGTATGTGCCAAACCGTTGGTTTATGACAAACCTATACGCGTATCTCGCTCGCGGCGCTCGCTCGAAAACTATAGCCTAACCTAAAACCAATCCATCTTGCGTTCATTATTCGATATGATGGCGACATATTTCAAATTTGCGAACGTGTCGGATCGGTTGTGGGGTTGGACTAGATTTTTACGAGCGAGCGGAGCGAGCGAGCAGCGGTCACAATTTCCAAGCTATACATATACCATATATTGTCTTGCATATATTTCATGCTTGTACCTAATTTTGTCAGCCATTTCGGACATCACGTTGCACTGTACTATGAGGAAACGGTTCTAATTATGTGAAACTATTCGTAAACCGTAAACATTTGTCAGAAGGCAATAGGATAAAGACTTCCGGCTCCTCGGGCTGGTGCGAATATATCAATGTCCGTATGTGCCAAACCGATGGTTTGTGACACACCTTTGCGCGTCTCTCGTTCGCTGCGCTCGCACGAAAGCCATAGCCTAACCTAAAACCAATCCATCTTCCTTTCATTATTCGATATGGTGGCGACATATTTCAAATTTGCGAACGTGTGGGATCGGTTGTGAGGTTGGACTAGATTTTTACGAGCGAGCGGAGCGAGCGAGCAACGGTCACAATTTCCAAGCTAGACATATACCATATATTGTCTGGCATATATTTCGTGCTTGTACCTAATTTTGTCAGCCATTTCGGACATCACGTTGCACTGTACTATGAGGAAACGGTACTAATTATGTGAAACTATTGGTAAACCGTAAACATTTGTCAGAAGGCAATAGGATAAAGACTTCCGGCTCCTCGGGCTGTTGCGAATATATCAATGTCCGTATGTGCCAAACCGATGGTTTGTGACACACCTTTACGCGTCTCTCGTTCGCTGCGCTCGCTCGAAAACTATAGCCTAACCTAAAACCAATCCATCTTGCGATCATTATTCGATATGATGGCGACATATTTCAAATTTGCGAACGTGTCGGATCGGTTGTGGGGTTGGACTAAATTTTTACGAGCGAGCGGAGCGAGCGAGCAACGGTCACAATTTCCAAGCTATACATATACCATATATTGTCTTGCATATATTTCGTGCTTGTACCTAATTTTGTCAGCCATTTCGGACATCACGTTGCACTGTACTATGAGGAAACGGTACTAATTATGTGAAACTATTGGTAAACCGTAAACATTTGTCAGAAGGCAATAGGATAAAGACTTCCGGCTCCTCGGGCTGGTGCGAATATATCAATGTCCGTATGTGCCAAACCGATGGTTTGTGACACACCTTTACGCGTCTCTCGCTCGCTGCGCTCGCTCGAAAACTATAGCCTAACCTAAAACCAATCCATCTTGCGTTCATTATTCGATATGATGGCGACATATCTCAAATTTGCGAACGTGTCGGATTGGTTGTGGGGTTGGACTAGATTTTTACGAGCGAGCGGAGCGAGCGAGCAGCGATCACAATTTCCAAGCTATACATATACCATATATTGTCTTGCATATATTTCATGCTTGTACCTAATTTTGTCAGCCATTTCGGACATCACGTTGCACTGTACTATGAGGAAACGGTTCTAATTATGTGAAACTATTGGTAAACCGTAAACATTTGTCAGAAGGCAATAGGATAAAGACTTCCGGCTCCTCGGGCTGGTGCGAATATATCAATGTCCGTATGTGCCAAACCGATGGTTTGTGACACACCTTTACGCGTCTCTCGCTCGCTGCGCTCGCTCGAAAACTATAGCCTAACCTAAAACCAATCCATCTTGCGTTCATTATTCGATATGATGGCGACATATTTCAAATTTGCGAACGTGTGGGATCGGTTGTGAGGTTGGACTAGATTTTTACGAGCGAGCGGAGCGAGCGAGCAACGGTCACAATTTCCAAGCTATACATATACCTTATATTGCCTTCCATATATTTCGTGTTATTACCTAAATTTGTCAGCCATTTCGGACATCCCATTGCACTGTACTATGAGGAAATAGTACTATTTATGTGAAACTATTCATAAACTGTAAACATGTGTCGGTAGGCAATAGGATAAATACTTCCGGCTCCTCGGGCTGGTGCGAATATTTCAATGTCCGTATGTGCCAAACCGATGGTTTGTGACACACCTTTACGCGTCTCTCGTTCGCTGCGCTCGCACGAAAGCCATAGCCTAACCTAAAACCAATCCATCTTCCGTTCATTATTCGATATGGTGGCGACATATTTCAAATTTGCGAACGTGTGGGATCGGTTGTGAGGTTGGACTAGATTTTTACGAGCGAGCGGAGCGAGCGAGCAACGGTCACAATTTCCAAGCTATACATATACGTTATATTGCCTTCCATATATTTCGTGTTATTACCTAATTTTGTCAGCCATTTCGGACATCACATTGCACTGTACTATGAGGAAATAGTACTATTTATGTGAAACTATTCATAAACTGTAAACATGTGTCGGTAGGCAATAGGACAAATACTTCCGGCTCCTCGGGCTGGTGCGAATATTTCAATGTCCGTATGTGCCAAACCGTTGGTTTATGACACACCTATAAGCGTATCTCGCTCGCGGCGCTCGCTCGAAGACTATAGCCTAACCTAAAACCAATCCATCTTGCGTTCATTATTCGATATGGTGGCGACATATTTCAAATTTGCGAACGTGTCGGATCGGTTGTGAGGTTGGACTAGATTTTTTCGAGCGAGCGGAGCGAGCGAGCAACGATCACAATTTCCAACCTATGCATACACCTTATATCGCCTTGCATATATGTCGTGTTATTACCTAATTTTGTCAGCCATTTCGGACATCACGTTGCATTGTACTATGTGGAAATAGTGCTATTTATGTGAAACTATTCATAAACTGTAAACATGTGTCGGTAGGCAATAGGATAAATACTTCCGGCTCCTCGGGCTGGTGCGAATATTTCAATGTCCGTGTGTGCCAAACCGTTTGTTTATGACACACCTATACGGGTCTCTCGCTCGCTGCGCTCGCACGAAAGCCATAGCCTAACCTAAAACCAATCCATCTTCCGTTCATTATTCGATATGGTGGCGACATATTTCAAATTTGCGAACGTGTCGGATCGGTTGTGGGGTTGGACTAGATTTTTACGAGCGAGTGTAGCGAGCGAGCAACGGTCACAATTTCCAAGCTATACATATACCATATATTGTCTTGCATATATTTCGTGCTTGTACCTAATTTTGTCAGCCATTTCGGACATCACGTTGCACTGTACTATGAGGAAACGGTACTAATTATGTGAAACTATTGGTAAACCGTTAACATTTGTCAGAAGGCAATAGGATAAGGACTTCCGGCTCCTCGGGCTGGTGCGAATATTTCAATGTCCGTATGTGCCAAACCGATGGTTTGTGACACACCTTTACGCGTCTCTCGTTCGCTGCGCTCGCACGAAAGCCATAGCCTAACCTAAAACCAATCCATCTTCCGTTCATTATTCGATATGGTGGCGACATATTTCAAATTTGCGAACGTGTGGGATCGGTTGTGAGGTTGGACTAGATTTTTACGAGCGAGCGGAGCGAGCGAGCAACGGTCACAATTTCCAAGCTATACATATACCTTATATTGCCTTCCATATATTTCGTGTTATTACCTAATTTTGTCAGCCATTTCGGACATCCCATTGCACTGTACTATGAGGAAATAGTACTATTTATGTGAAACTATTCATAAACTGTAAACATGTGTCGGTAGGCAATAGGATAAATACTTCCGGCTCCTCGGGCTGGTGCGAATATTTCAATGTCCGTATGTGCCAAACCGTTGGTTTATGACACACCATTACGCGTCTCTCGCTCGCGGCGCTCGCTCGAAAACTATAACCTAACCTAAAACCAATCCATCTTGCGTTCATTATTCGATATGATGGCGACATATTTCAAATTTGCGAACGTGTCGGATCGGTTGTGAGATTGGACTAGATTTTTTCGAGCGAGCGGAGCGAGCGAGCAACGGTCACAATTTCCAAGCTATACATATACCATATATTGTCTTGCATATATTTCGTGCTTGTACCTAATTTTGTCAGCCATTTCGGACATCACATTGCATTGTACTATGTGGAAATAGTACTATTTATGTGAAACTATTCATAAACTGTAAACATGTGTCGGTAGGCAATAGGATAAATACTTCCGGCTCCTCGGGCTGGTGCGAATATTTCAATGTCCGTATGTGCCAAACCGTTGGTTTATGACACACCATTACGCGTCTCTCGCTCGCGGCGCTCGCTCGAAAACTATAACCTAACCTAAAACCAATCCATCTTGCGTTCATTATTCGATATGATGGCGACATATTTCAAATTTGCGAACGTGTCGGATCGGTTGTGAGGTTGGACTAGATTTTTTCGAGCGAGCGGAGCGAGCGAGCAACGGTCACAATTTCCAAGCTATACATATACCATATATTGTCATGCATATATTTCGTGCTTGTACCTAATTTTGTCAGCCATTTCGGACATCACATTGCATTGTACTATGTGGAAATAGTACTATTTATGTGAAACTATTCATAAACTGTAAACATGTGTCGGTAGGCAATAGGATAAATACTTCCGGCTCCTCGGGCTGGTGCGAATATTTCAATGTCCGTATGTGCCAAACCGTTGGTTTATGACACACCATTACGCGTCTCTCGCTCGCGGCGCTCGCTCGAAAACTATAACCTAACCTAAAACCAATCCATCTTCCGTTCATTATTCGATATGGTGGCGACATATTTCAAATTTGCGAACGTGTGGGATCGGTTGTGAGGTTGGACTAGATTTTTACGAGCGAGCGGAGCGAGCGTGCAACGGTCACAACTTCCAAGCTATACATATACCTTATATTGCCTTCCATATATTTCGTGTTATTACCTAATTTTGTCAGCCATTTCGGACATCACATTGCACTGTACTGTGAGGAAATAGTACTATTTATGTGAAACTATTCATAAACTGTAAACATGTGTCGGTAGGCAATAGGATAAATACTTCCGGCTCCTCGGGCTGGTGCGAATATTTCAATGTCCGTATGTGCCAAACCGTTGGTTTATGACATACCTATACGCGTCTTTCGCTCGCTGCGCTCGCTCGAAAACTATAGCCTAACCTAAAACCAATCCACCTTGCGTTCATTATTCGATATGATGGCGACATATTTCAAATTTGCGAACGTGTCGGATCGGTTGTGGGGTTGGACTAGATTTTTACGAGCGAGCGGAGCGAGCGAGCAACGGTCACAATTTCCAAGCTATACATAGACCATATATTGTCTTGCATATATTTCGTGCTTGTACCTAATTTTGTCAGCCATTTCGGACATCACGTTGCACTGTACTATGAGGAAACGGTACTAATTATGTGAAACTATTGGTAACACGTAAACATTTGTCAGAAGGCAATAGGATAAAGACTTCCGGCTCCTCGGGCTGGTGCGAATATATCAATGTCCGTATGTGCCAAACCGATGGTTTGTGACACACCTTTACGCGTCTCTCGTTCGCTGCGCTCGCACGGAAGCTATAGCCTAACCTAAAACCAATCCATCTTGCGTTCATTATTCGATATGATGGCGACATATTTCAAATTTGCGAACGTGTCGGATCGGTTGTGGGGTTGGACTAGATTTTTACGAGCGAGTGGAGCGAGCGAGCAACGGTCACAATTTCCAAGCTATACATATACCATATATTGTCTTGCATATATTTCGTGCTTGAACCTAATTTTGTCAGCCATTTCGGACATCACGTTGCACTGTACTATGAGGAAACGGTACTGATTATGTGAAACAATTGGTAAACCGTAAACGTTTGTCAGAAGGCAATAGGATAAGGACTTCCGGCTCCTCGGGCTGGTGCGAATATTTCAATGTCCGTATGTGCCAAACCGTTGGTTTATGACACACCTATACGCGTCTCTCGCTCGCTGCGCTCGCTCGAGAACTATAGCCTAACCTAAAACCAATCCATCTTGCGTTCATTATTCGATATGGTGGCGACATATTTCAAATTTGCGAACGTGTGGGATCGGATGCGAGGTTGGACTAGATTTTTACGAACGAGCGGAGCGAGCGAGCAACGGTCACAATTTCCAAGCTATACATATACCTTATATTGCCTTCCATATATTTCGTGTTATTACCTAATTTTGTCAGCCATTTCGGACATCACATTGCACTTTACTATGAGGAAATAGTACTATTTATGTGAAACTATTCATAAACTGTAAACATGTGTCGGTAGGCAATAGGATAAATACTTCCGGCTCCTCGGGCTGGTGCGAATATTTCAATGTCCGTAGGTTCCAAACCGTTGGTTTATGACACACCTATACGCGTCTCTCGCTCCCTGCGCTCGCTCGAAAACTATAGCCTAACCTAAAACCAATCCATCTTGCGTTCATTATTCGATATGATGGCGACATATTACAAATTTGCGAACGTGTCGGATCGGTTGTGGGGTTGGACTAGATTTTTACGAGCGAGCGGAGCGAGCGAGCAACGGTCACAATTTCCAAGCTATACATATACCTTATATTGCCTTCCATATATTTCGTGTTATTACCTAATTTTGTCAGCCATTTCGGACATCACATTGCACTGTACTATGAGGAAATAGTACTATTTATGTGAAACTATTCATAAACTGTAAACATGTGTCGGTAGGCAATAGGATAAATACTTCCGGCTCCTCGGGCTGGTGCGAATATTTCAATGTCCGTATGTGCCAAACCGTTGGTTTATGACACACCTATACGCGTCTCTCGCTCGCTGCGCTCGCTCGAAAACTATAGCCTAACCTAAAACCAATCCATCTTCCGTTCATTATTCGATATGGTGGCGACATATTTCAAATCTGCGAACGTGTCGGATAGGTTGTGGGGTTGGACTAGATTTTTACGAGCGAGCGGAGCGAGCGAGCAACGGTCGCAATTTCCAAGCTATACATATACCTTATATTGCCTTCCATATATTTCGTGTTATTACCTAATTTTGTCAGCCATTTCGGACATCACGTTGCACTCTACTATGAGGAAACGGTACTAATTATGTGAAACTATTGGTAAACCGTAAACATTTGTCAGAAGGCAATAGGATAAAGACTTCCGGCTCCTCGGGCTGGTGCGAATATATCAGAGTCCGTATGTGCCAAACCGATGGTTTGTGACACACCTTTACGCGTCTCTCGTTCGCTGCGCTCGCACGAAAGCTATAGCCTAACCTAAAACCAATCCATCTTCCGTTCATTATTCGATATGGTGGCGACATATTTCAAATTTGCGAACGTGTCGGATCGGTTGTGGGGTTGGACTAGATTTTTACGAGCGAGCGGAGCGAACGAGCAACGGTCACAATTTCCAAGCTATACATATACCTTATATTGCCTTCCATATATTTCGTGTTATTACCTAATTTTGTCAGCCATTTCGGACATCACATTGCACTGTACTATGAGGAAATAGTACTATTTATGTGAAACTATTCATAAACTGTAAACATGTGTCGGTAGGCAATAGGATAAATACTTCCGGCTCCTCGGGCTGGCGCGAATATTTCCATGTCCGTATGTGCCAAACCGTTGGTTTATGACACACCTTTACGCGTCTCTCGCTCGCGGCGCTCGCTCGAAAGCTATAGCCTAACCTAAAACCAATCCATCTTGCGTTCATTATTCGATATGATGGCGACATATTTCAAATTTGCGAACGTGTCGGATCGGTTGTGAGGTTGGACTAGATTTTTACGAGCGAGCGGAGCGAGCGAGCAACGGTCACAATTTCCAAGCTATACATATAGCATATATTATCTTGCATATATTTCGTGCTTGTACCTAATTTTGTCAGCCATTTCGGACATCACGTTGCACTGTACTATGAGGAAACGGTACTAATTATGTGAAACTATTGGTAAACCGTAAACATTTGTCAGAAGGCAATAGGATAAAGACTTCCGGCTCCTCGGGCTGGTGCGAATATATCAATGTCCGTATGTGCCAAACCGATGGTTTGTGACACACCTTTACGCGTCTCTCGCTCGCTGCGCTCTCTCGAAAACTATAGCCTAACCTAAAACCAATCCATCCTCCGTTCATTATTCGATATGGTGGCGAGAAATTTCAAATTTGCGAACGTGTCGGATCGGTTGTGGGGTTGGTCTAGATTTTTACGAGCGAGCGGAGCGAACGAGCAACGGTCACAATTTCCAAGCTATACATATACCATATATTGTCTTGCATATATTTCGTGCTTGTACCTAATTTTGTCAGCCATTTCGGACATCACATTGCATTGTACTATGTGGAAATAGTACTATTTATGTGAAACTATTCATAAACTGTAAACATGTGTCGGTAGGCAATAGGATAAATACTTCCGGCTCCTCGGACTGGTGCGAATATTTCAATGTCCGTATGTGCCAAACCGTTGGTTTATGACACACCTATACGCGTCTCTCGCTCGCTGCGCTCGCTCGAAAACTATAGCCTAACCTAAAACCAATCCATCTTGCGTTCATTATTCGATATGATGGCGACATATTTCAAATTTGCGAACGTGTCGGATCGGTTGTGAGGTTGGACTAGATTTTTACGAGCGAGCGGAGCGAGCGAGCAACGGTCACAATTTCCAAGCTATACATATACCATATATTATCTTGCATATATTTCGTGCTTGTACCTAATTTTGTCAGCCATTTCGGACATCACGTTGCACTGTACTATGAGGAAACGGTACTAATTATGTGAAACTATTGGTAAACCGTAAACATTTGTCAGAAGGCAATAGGATAAAGACTTCCGGCTCCTCGGGCTGGTGCGAATATATCAATGTCCGTATGTGCCAAACCGATGGTTTGTGACACACCTTTACGCGTCTCTCGTTCGCTGCGCTCGCACGAAAACTATAGCCTAACCTAAAACCAATCCATCTTCCGTTCATTATTCGATATGGTGGCGACATATTTCAAATTTGCGAACGTGTCGGATCGGTTGTGAGGTTGGACTAGATTTTTACGAGCGAGCGGAGCGAGCGAGCAACGGTCACAATTTCCAAGCTATACATATACCTTATATTGCCTTCCATATATTTCGTGTTATTACCTAATTTTGTCAGCCATTTCGGACATCACATTGCACTGTACTATGTGGAAATAGTACTATTTATGTGAAACTATTCATAAACTGTAAACATGTGTCGGTAGGCAATAGGATAAATACTTCCGGCTCCTCGGGCTGGTGCGAATATTTCAATGTCCGTATGTGCCAAACCGTTGGTTTGTGACACACCTTTACGCGTCTCTCGTTCGCTGCGCTCGCACGAAAGCTATAGCCTAACCTAAAACCAATGCATCTTCCGTTCATTATTCGATATGGTGGCGACATATTTCAAATTTGCGAACGTGTCGGATCGGTTGTGGGGTTGGACTAGATTTTTACGAGCGAGCGGAGCGAGCGAGCAACGGTCACAATTTCCAAGCTATACATATACCTTATATTGCCTTCCATATATTTCGTGTTATTACCTAATTTTGTCAGCCATTTCGGACATCACGTTGCACTGTACTATGAGGAAACGGTACTAATTATGTGAAACTATTGGTAAACCGTAAACATTTGTCAGAAGGCAATAGGATAAAGACTTCCGGCTCCTCGGGCTGGTGCGAATATTTCAATGACCGTATGTACCAAACCGATGGTTTATGACACACCTATACGCGTCTCTCGGTCGCTGCGCTCGCTCGAAAACTATAGCCTAACCTAAAACCAATCCGTCTTGCGTTCATTATTCGATATGGTGGCGAGAAATTTCAAATTTGCGAACGTGTCGGATCGGTTGTGGGGTTGGACTAGATTTTTAGGAGAAAGCAGAGCGAGCGAGCAACGGTCACAATTTCCAAGCTATACATATACCTTATATTGCCTTCCATATATTTCGTGTTATTACCTATTTTTGTCTGCCATTTCGGACATCACATTGCACTGTACTACGAGGAAATAGTACTATTTATGTGAAACTATTCATGAACTGTAAACATGTGTCGGTAGGCAATAGGATAAATACTTCCGGCTCCTCGGGCTGGTGCGAATATTTCAATGTCCGTATGTGCCAAACCGTTGGTTTATGACACACCTTTACGCGTCTCTCGCTCGCGGCCCTCGCTCGAAAACTATAGCCTAACCTAAAACCAATCCATCTTGCGTTCATTATTCGATATGATGGCGACATATTTCAAATTTGCGAACGTGTCGGATCGGTTGTGAGGTTGGACAAGATTTTTACGAGCGAGCGGAGCGAGCGAGCAACGGTCACAATTTTCAAGCTATACATACACCTTATATTCCCTTCCATATATATCGTGTTATTACCTAATTTTGTCAGCCATTTCGGACATCACATTGCACTGTACTATGAGGAAGGAGTACTATTTATGTGAAACTATTCATAAACTGTAAACATGTGTCGGTAGGCAATAGGATAAATACTTCCGGCTCCTCGGGCTGGTGCGAATATTTCAATGTCCGTATGTGCCAAACCGTTGGTTTATGACACACCATTACGCGTCTCTCGCTCGCGGCGCTCGCTCGAAAACTATAACCTAACCTAAAACCAATCCATCTTCCGTTCATTATTCGATATGATGGCGACATATTTCAAATTTGCGAACGTGTCGGATCGGTTGTGAGGTTGCACTAGATTTTTTCGAGCGAGCGGAGCGAGCGAGCAACGGTCACAATTTCCAAGCTATACATATACCATATATTGTCTTGCATATATTTCGTGCTTGTACCTAATTTTGTCAGCCATTTCGGACATCACATTGCATTGTACTATGTGGAAATAGTACTATTTATGTGAAACTATTCATAAACTGTAAACATGTGTCGGTAGGCAATAGGATAAATACTTCCGGCTCCTCGGGCTGGTGCGAATATTTCAATGTCCGTATGTGCCAAACCGTTGGTTTATGACACACCTATACGCGTCTCTCGCTCGCTGCGCTCGCTCGAAAACTATAGCCTAACCTAAAACCAATCCATCTTGCGTTCATTATTCGATATGGTGGCGACATATTTCAAATTTGCGAACGTGTCGGATCGGTTGTGGGGTTGGACTAGATTTTTACGAGCGAGCGGAGCGAGCGAGCAACGGTCACAATTTCCAAGCTATACATATACCTTATATTGCCTTCCATATATTTCGTGTTATTACCTAATTTTGTCAGCCATTTCGGACATCACATTGCACTTTACTATGAGGAAATAGTACTATTTATGTGAAACTATTCATAAACTGTAAACATGTGTCGGTAGGCAATAGGATAAATACTTCCGGCTCCTCGGGCTGGTGCGAATATTTCAATGTCCGTAGGTTCCAAACCGTTGGTTTATGACACACCTATACGCGTCTCTCGCTCGCTGCGCTCGCTCGAAAACTATAGCCTAACCTAATACCAATCCATCTTGCGTTCATTACTCGATATGATGGCGACATATTACAAATTTGCGAACGTGTCGGATCGGTTGTGGGGTTGGACTAGATTTTTACGAGCGAGCGGAGCGAGCGAGCAACGGTCACAATTTCCAAGCTATACATATACCTTATATTGCCTTCCATATATTTCGTGTTATTACCTAATTTTGTCAGTCATTTCGGACATCACATTGCACTGTACTATGAGGAAATAGTACTATTTATGTGAAACTATTCATAAACTGTAAACATGTGTCGGTAGGCAATAGGATAAATACTTCCGGCTCCTCGGGCTGGTGCGAATATTTCAATGTCCGTACGTTCCAAACCGTTGGTTTATGACACACCTATACGCGTCTCTCGCTCGCTGCGCTCGCTCGAAAACTATAGCCTAACCTAAAACCAATCCATCTTGCGTTCATTATTCGATATGATGGCGACATATTTCAAATTTGCGAACGTGTCGGATCGGTTGTGGGGTTGGACTAGATTTTTACGAGCGAGCGGAGCGAGCGAGCAACGGTCACAATTTCCAAGCTATACATATAACTTATATTGCCTTCCATATATTTCGTGTTATTACCTAATTTTGTCAGCCATTTCGGACATCACATTGCACTGTACTATGAGGAAATAGTACTGTTTATGTGAAACTATTCATAAACTGTAAACATGTGTCGGTAGGCAATAGGATAAATACTTCCGGCTCCTCGGGCTGGTGCGAATATTTCAATGTCCGTATGTGCCAAACCGTTGGTTTATGACACACCATTACGCGTCTCTCGCTCGCGGCGCTCGCTCGAAAACTATAACCTAACCTAAAACCAATCCATCTTGCGTTCATTATTCGATATGATGGCGACATATTTCAAATTTGCGAACGTGTCGGATCGGTTGTGAGGTTGGACTAGATTTTTTCGAGCGAGCGGAGCGAGCGAGCAACGGTCACAATTTCCAAGCTATACATATACCATATATTGTCATGCATATATTTCGTGCTTGTACCTAATTTTGTCAGCCATTTCGGACATCACATTGCATTGTACTATGTGGAAATAGTACTATTTATGTGAAACTATTCATAAACTGTAAACATGTGTCGGTAGGCAATAGGATAAATACTTCCGGCTCCTCGGGCTGGTGCGAATATTTCAATGTCCGTATGTGCCAAACCGTTGGTTTATGACACACCATTACGCGTCTCTCGCTCGCGGCGCTCGCTCGAAAACTATAACCTAACCTAAAACCAATCCATCTTCCGTTCATTATTCGATATGGTGGCGACATATTTCAAATTTGCGAACGTGTGGGATCGGTTGTGAGGTTGGACTAGATTTTTACGAGCGAGCGGAGCGAGCGTGCAACGGTCACAACTTCCAAGCTATACATATACCTTATATTGCCTTCCATATATTTCGTGTTATTACCTAATTTTGTCAGCCATTTCGGACATCACATTGCACTGTACTGTGAGGAAATAGTACTATTTATGTGAAACTATTCATAAACTGTAAACATGTGTCGGTAGGCAATAGGATAAATACTTCCGGCTCCTCGGGCTGGTGCGAATATTTCAATGTCCGTATGTGCCAAACCGTTGGTTTATGACATACCTATACGCGTCTTTCGCTCGCTGCGCTCGCTCGAAAACTATAGCCTAACCTAAAACCAATCCACCTTGCGTTCATTATTCGATATGATGGCGACATATTTCAAATTTGCGAACGTGTCGGATCGGTTGTGGGGTTGGACTAGATTTTTACGAGCGAGCGGAGCGAGCGAGCAACGGTCACAATTTCCAAGCTATACATAGACCATATATTGTCTTGCATATATTTCGTGCTTGTACCTAATTTTGTCAGCCATTTCGGACATCACGTTGCACTGTACTATGAGGAAACGGTACTAATTATGTGAAACTATTGGTAACACGTAAACATTTGTCAGAAGGCAATAGGATAAAGACTTCCGGCTCCTCGGGCTGGTGCGAATATATCAATGTCCGTATGTGCCAAACCGATGGTTTGTGACACACCTTTACGCGTCTCTCGTTCGCTGCGCTCGCACGGAAGCTATAGCCTAACCTAAAACCAATCCATCTTGCGTTCATTATTCGATATGATGGCGACATATTTCAAATTTGCGAACGTGTCGGATCGGTTGTGGGGTTGGACTAGATTTTTACGAGCGAGTGGAGCGAGCGAGCAACGGTCACAATTTCCAAGCTATACATATACCATATATTGTCTTGCATATATTTCGTGCTTGAACCTAATTTTGTCAGCCATTTCGGACATCACGTTGCACTGTACTATGAGGAAACGGTACTGATTATGTGAAACAATTGGTAAACCGTAAACGTTTGTCAGAAGGCAATAGGATAAGGACTTCCGGCTCCTCGGGCTGGTGCGAATATTTCAATGTCCGTATGTGCCAAACCTTTGGTTTATGACACACCTATACGCGTCTCTCGCTCGCTGCGCTCGCTCGAGAACTATAGCCTAACCTAAAACCAATCCATCTTGCGTTCATTATTCGATATGGTGGCGACATATTTCAAATTTGCGAACGTGTGGGATCGGATGCGAGGTTGGACTAGATTTTTACGAACGAGCGGAGCGAGCGAGCAACGGTCACAATTTCCAAGCTATACATATACCTTATATTGCCTTCCATATATTTCGTGTTATTACCTAATTTTGTCAGCCATTTCGGACATCACATTGCACTTTACTATGAGGAAATAGTACTATTTATGTGAAACTATTCATAAACTGTAAACATGTGTCGGTAGGCAATAGGATAAATACTTCCGGCTCCTCGGGCTGGTGCGAATATTTCAATGTCCGTAGGTTCCAAACCGTTGGTTTATGACACACCTATACGCGTCTCTCGCTCCCTGCGCTCGCTCGAAAACTATAGCCTAACCTAAAACCAATCCATCTTGCGTTCATTATTCGATATGATGGCGACATATTACAAATTTGCGAACGTGTCGGATCGGTTGTGGGGTTGGACTAGATTTTTACGAGCGAGCGGAGCGAGCGAGCAACGGTCACAATTTCCAAGCTATACATATACCTTATATTGCCTTCCATATATTTCGTGTTATTACCTAATTTTGTCAGCCATTTCGGACATCACATTGCACTGTACTATGAGGAAATAGTACTATTTATGTGAAACTATTCATAAACTGTAAACATGTGTCGGTAGGCAATAGGATAAATACTTCCGGCTCCTCGGGCTGGTGCGAATATTTCAATGTCCGTATGTGCCAAACCGTTGGTTTATGACACACCTATACGCGTCTCTCGCTCGCTGCGCTCGCTCGAAAACTATAGCCTAACCTAAAACCAATCCATCTTCCGTTCATTATTCGATATGGTGGCGACATATTTCAAATTTGCGAACGTGTCGGATCGGTTGTGGGGTTGGACTAGATTTTTACGAGCGAGCGGAGCGAGCGAGCAACGGTCGCAATTTCCAAGCTATACATATACCTTATATTGCCTTCCATATATTTCGTGTTATTACCTAATTTTGTCAGCCATTTCGGACATCACGTTGCACTCTACTATGAGGAAACGGTACTAATTATGTGAAACTATTGGTAAACCGTAAACATTTGTCAGAAGGCAATAGGATAAAGACTTCCGGCTCCTCGGGCTGGTGCGAATATATCAGAGTCCGTATGTGCCAAACCGATGGTTTGTGACACACCTTTACGCGTCTCTCGTTCGCTGCGCTCGCACGAAAGCTATAGCCTAACCTAAAACCAATCCATCTTCCGTTCATTATTCGATATGGTGGCGACATATTTCAAATTTGCGAACGTGTCGGATCGGTTGTGGGGTTGGACTAGATTTTTACGAGAGAGCGGAGCGAACGAGCAACGGTCACAATTTCCAAGCTATACATATACCTTATATTGCCTTCCATATATTTCGTGTTATTACCTAATTTTGTCAGCCATTTCGGACATCACATTGCACTGTACTATGAGGAAATAGTACTATTTATGTGAAACTATTCATAAACTGTAAACATGTGTCGGTAGGCAATAGGATAAATACTTCCGGCTCCTCGGGCTGGCGCGAATATTTCCATGTCCGTATGTGCCAAACCGTTGGTTTATGACACACCTTTACGCGTCTCTCGCTCGCGGCGCTCGCTCGAAAGCTATAGCCTAACCTAAAACCAATCCATCTTGCGTTCATTATTCGATATGATGGCGACATATTTCAAATTTGCGAACGTGTCGGATCGGTTGTGAGGTTGGACTAGATTTTTACGAGCGAGCGGAGCGAGCGAGCAACGGTCACAATTTCCAAGCTATACATATAGCATATATTATCTTGCATATATTTCGTGCTTGTACCTAATTTTGTCAGCCATTTCGGACATCACGTTGCACTGTACTATGAGGAAACGGTACTAATTATGTGAAACTATTGGTAAACCGTAAACATTTGTCAGAAGGCAATAGGATAAAGAAGTCCGGCTCCTCGGGCTGGTGCGAATATATCAATGTCCGTATGTGCCAAACCGATGGTTTGTGACACACCTTTACGCGTCTCTCGCTCGCTGCGCTCTCTCGAAAACTATAGCCTAACCTAAAACCAATCCATCCTCCGTTCATTATTCGATATGGTGGCGAGAAATTTCAAATTTGCGAACGTGTCGGATCGGTTGTGGGGTTGGTCTAGATTTTTACGAGCGAGCGGAGCGAACGAGCAACGGTCACAATTTCCAAGCTATACATATACCATATATTGTCTTGCATATATTTCGTGCTTGTACCTAATTTTGTCAGCCATTTCGGACATCACATTGCACTGTACTATGAGGAAATAGTACTATTTATGTGAAACTATTCATAAACTGTAAACATGTGTCGGTAGGCAATAGGATAAATACTTCCGGCTCCTCGGACTGGTGCGAATATTTCAATGTCCGTATGTGCCAAACCGTTGGTTTATGACACACCTATACGCGTCTCTCGCTCGCTGCGCTCGCTCGAAAACTATAGCCTAACCTAAAACCAATCCACCTTGCGTTCATTATTCGATATGATGGCGACATATTTCAAATTTGCGAACGTGTCGGATCGGTTGTGGGGTTGGACTAGATTTTTACGAGCGAGCGGAGCGAGCGAGCAACGTTCACAATTTCCAAGCTATACATATACCATATATTGTCTTGCATATATTTCGTGCTTGTACCTAATTTTGTCAGCCATTTCGGACATCACGTTGCACTGTACTATGAGGAAACGGTACTAATTATGTGAAACTATTGGTAAACCGTAAACATTTGTCAGAAGGCAATAGGATAAAGACTTCCGGCTCCTCGGGCTGGTGCGAATATTTCAATGTCCGTATGTACCAAACCGATGGTTTATGACACACCTTTACGCGTCTCTCGTTCGCTCCTCTCGCACGAAAGCTATAGCCTAACCTAAAACCAATCCATCCTCCGTTCATTATTCGATATGGTGGCGAGAAATTTCAAATTTGCGAACGTGTCGGATCGGTTGTGGGGTTGGACTAGATTTTTAGGAGCAAGCAGAGCGAGCGAGCAACGGTCACAATTTCCAAGCTATACATATACCTTATATTGCCTTCCATATATTTCGTGTTATTACCTGTTTTTGTCAGCCATTTCGGACATCACATTGCACTGTACTACGAGGAAATAGTACTATTTATGTGAAACTATTCATGAACTGTAAACATGTGTCGGTAGGCAATAGGATAAATACTTCCGGCTCCTCGGGCTGGTGCGAATATTTCAATGTCCGTATGTGCCAAACCGTTGGTTTATGACACACCTTTACGCGTCTCTCGCTCGCGGCGCTCGCTCGAAAACTATAGCCTAACCTAAAACCAATCCATCTTGCGTTCATTATTCGATATGATGGCGACATATTTCAAATTTGCGAACGTGTCGGATCGGTTGTGAGGTTGGACTAGATTTTTACGAGCGAGCGGAGCGAGCGAGCAACGGTCACAATTTCCAAGCTATACATATACCATATATTATCTTGCATATATTTCGTGCTTGTACCTAATTTTGTCAGCCATTTCGGACATCACGTTGCACTGTACTATGAGGAAACGGTACTAATTATGTGAAACTATTGGTAAACCGTAAACATTTGTCAGAAGGCAATAGGATAAAGACTTCCGGCTCCTCGGGCTGGTGCGAATATATCAATGTCCGTATGTGCCAAACCGATGGTTTGTGACACACCTTTACGCGTCTCTCGTTCGCTGCGCTCGCACGAAAACTATAGCCTAACCTAAAACCAATCCATCTTCCGTTCATTATTCGATATGGTGGCGACATATTTCAAATTTGCGAACGTGTCGGATCGGTTGTGAGGTTGGACTAGATTTTTACGAGCGAGCGGAGCGAGCGAGCAACGGTCACAATTTCCAAGCTATACATATACCTTATATTGCCTTCCATATATTTCGTGTTATTACCTAATTTTGTCAGCCATTTCGGACATCACATTGCACTGTACTATGTGGAAATAGTACTATTTATGTGAAACTATTCATAAACTGTAAACATGTGTCGGTAGGCAATAGGATAAATACTTCCGGCTCCTCGGGCTGGTGCGAATATTTCAATGTCCGTATGTGCCAAACCGTTGGTTTGTGACACACCTTTACGCGTCTCTCGTTCGCTGCGCTCGCACGAAAGCTATAGCCTAACCTAAAACCAATCCATCTTCCGTTCATTATTCGATATGGTGGCGACATATTTCAAATTTGCGAACGTGTCGGATCGGTTGTGGGGTTGGACTAGATTTTTACGAGCGAGCGGAGCGAGCGAGCAACGGTCACAATTTCCAAGCTATACATATACCTTATATTGCCTTCCATATATTTCGTGTTATTACCTAATTTTGTCAGCCATTTCGGACATCACGTTGCACTGTACTATGAGGAAACGGTACTAATTATGTGAAACTATTGGTAAACCGTAAACATTTGTCAGAAGGCAATAGGATAAAGACTTCCGGCTCCTCGGGCTGGTGCGAATATTTCAATGACCGTATGTACCAAACCGATGGTTTATGACACACCTATACGCGTCTCTCGGTCGCTGCGCTCGCTCGAAAACTATAGCCTAACCTAAAACCAATCCGTCTTGCGTTCATTATTCGATATGGTGGCGAGAAATTTCAAATTTGCGAACGTGTCGGATCGGTTGTGGGGTTGGACTAGATTTTTAGGAGAAAGCAGAGCGAGCGAGCAACGGTCACAATTTCCAAGCTATACATATACCTTATATTGCCTTCCATATATTTCGTGTTATTACCTATTTTTGTCTGCCATTTCGGACATCACATTGCACTGTACTACGAGGAAATAGTACTATTTATGTGAAACTATTCATGAACTGTAAACATGTGTCGGTAGGCAATAGGATAAATACTTCCGGCTCCTCGGGCTGGTGCGAATATTTCAATGTCCGTATGTGCCAAACCGTTGGTTTATGACACACCTTTACGCGTCTCTCGCTCGCGGCCCTCGCTCGAAAACTATAGCCTAACCTAAAACCAATCCATCTTGCGTTCATTATTCGATATGATGGCGACATATTTCAAATTTGCGAACGTGTCGGATCGGTTGTGAGGTTGGACAAGATTTTTACGAGCGAGCGGAGCGAGCGAGCAACGGTCACAATTTTCAAGCTATACATACACCTTATATTCCCTTCCATATATATCGTGTTATTACCTAATTTTGTCAGCCATTTCGGACATCACATTGCACTGTACTATGAGGAAGGAGTACTATTTATGTGAAACTATTCATAAACTGTAAACATGTGTCGGTAGGCAATAGGATAAATACTTCCGGCTCCTCGGGCTGGTGCGAATATTTCAATGTCCGTAGGTTCCAAACCGTTGGTTTATGACACACCTATACGCGTCTCTCGCTCGCTGCGCTCGCTCGAAAACTATAGCCTAACCTAATACCAATCCATCTTGCGTTCATTATTCGATATGATGGCGACATATTACAAATTTGCGAACGTGTCGGATCGGTTGTGGGGTTGGACTAGATTTTTACGAGCGAGCGGAGCGAGCGAGCAACGGTCACAATTTCCAAGCTATACATATACCATATATTGTCTTGCATATATTTCGTGCTTGTACCTAATTTTGTCAGCCATTTCGGACATCACATTGCATTGTACTATGTGGAAATAGTACTATTTATGTGAAACTATTCATAAACTGTAAACATGTGTCGGTAGGCAATAGGATAAATACTTCCGGCTCCTCGGGCTGGTGCGAATATTTCAATGTCCGTATGTGCCAAACCGTTGGTTTATGACACACCTATACGCGTCTCTCGCTCGCTGCGCTCGCTCGAAAACTATAGCCTAACCTAAAACCAATCCATCTTCCGTTCATTATTCGATATGGTGGCGACATATTTCAAATTTGCGAACGTGTCGGATCGGTTGTGGGGTTGGACTAGATTTTTACGAGCGAGCGGAGCGTGCGAGCAACGGTCGCAATTTCCAAGCTATACATATACCTTATATTGCCTTCCATATATTTCGTGTTATTACCTAATTTTGTCAGCCATTTCGGACATCACGTTGCACTGTACTATGAGGAAACGGTACTAATTATGTGAAACTATTGGTAAACCGTAAACATTTGTCAGAAGGCAATAGGATAAAGACTTCCGGCTCCTCGGGCTGGTGCGAATATATCAGAGTCCGTATGTGCCAAACCGTTGGTTTGTGACACACCTTTACGCGTCTCTCGTTCGCTGCGCTCGCACGAAAGCTATAGCCTAACCTAAAACCAATCCATCTTCCGTTCATTATTCGATATGGTGGCGACATATTTCAAATTTGCGAACGTGTCGGATCGGTTGTGGGGTTGGACTAGATTTTTACGAGCGAGCGGAGCGAGCGAGCAACGGTCACAATTTCCAAGCTATACATATACCTTATATAGCTTTCCATATATTTCGTATTATTACCTAATTTTGTCAGCCATTTCGGACATCACATTGCACTGTACTATGTGGAAATAGTACTATTTATGTGAAACTATTCATAAACTGTAAACATGTGTCGGTAGGCAATAGGATAAATACTTCCGGCTCCTCGGGCTGGTGCGAATATTTCAATGTCCGTATGTGCCAAACCGTTGGTTTATGACACACCCATACGCGTCTCTCGCTCGCTGCGCTCGCTCGAAAACTATAGCCTAACCTAAAACCAATCCATCTTGCGTTCATTATTCGATATGATGGCGACATATTTCAAATTTGCGAACGTGTCGGATCGGTTGTGGGGTTGGACTAGATTTTTACGAGCGAGCGGAGCGAGCGAGCAACGGTCACAATTTCCAAGCTATACATATACCATATATTGTCTTGCATATATTTCGTGCTTGTACCTAATTTTGTCAGCCATTTCGGACATCACGTTGCACTGTACTATGAGGAAACGGTACTAATTATGTGAAACTATTGGTAAACCGTAAACATTTGTCAGAAGGCAATAGGATAAAGACTTCCGGCTCCTCGGGCTGGTGCGAATATTTCAATGTCCGTATGTGCCAAACCGATGGTTTATGACACACCTTTACGCGTCTCTCGTTCGCTGCGCTCGCACGAAAACTATAGCCTAACCTAAAACCAATCCATCTTCCGTTCATTATTCGATATGGTGGCGACATATTTCAAATTTGCGAACGTGTCGGATCGGTTGTGAGGTTGGACTAGATTTTTACGAGCGAGCGGAGCGAGCGAGCAACGGTCACAATTTCCAAGCTATACATATACCTTATATTGCCTTCCATATATTTCGTGTTATTACCTAATTTTGTCAGCCATTTCGGACATCACATTGCACTGTACTATGTGGAAATAGTACTATTTATGTGAAACTATTCATAAACTGTAAACATGTGTCGGTAGGCAATAGGATAAATACTTCCGGCTCCTCGGGCTGGTGCGAATATTTCAATGTCCGTATGTGCCAAACCGTTGGTTTGTGACACACCTTTACGCGTCTCTCGTTCGCTGCGCTCGCACGAAAGCTATAGCCTAACCTAAAACCAATCCATCTTCCGTTCATTATTCGATATGGTGGCGACATATTTCAAATTTGCGAACGTGTCGGATCGGTTGTGGGGTTGGACTAGATTTTTACGAGCGAGCGGAGCGAGCGAGCAACGGTCACAATTTCCAAGCTATACATATACCTTATATTGCCTTCCATATATTTCGTGTTATTACCTAATTTTGTCAGCCATTTCGGACATCACGTTGCACTGTACTATGAGGAAACGGTACTAATTATGTGAAACTATTGGTAAACCGTAAACATTTGTCAGAAGGCAATAGGATAAAGACTTCCGGCTCCTCGGGCTGGTGCGAATATTTCAATGACCGTATGTACCAAACCGATGGTTTATGACACACCTATACGCGTCTCTCGGTCGCTGCGCTCGCTCGAAAACTATAGCCTAACCTAAAACCAATCCGTCTTGCGTTCATTATTCGATATGGTGGCGAGAAATTTCAAATTTGCGAACGTGTCGGATCGGTTGTGGGGTTGGACTAGATTTTTAGGAGAAAGCAGAGCGAGCGAGCAACGGTCACAATTTCCAAGCTATACATATACCTTATATTGCCTTCCATATATTTCGTGTTATTACCTATTTTTGTCTGCCATTTCGGACATCACATTGCACTGTACTACGAGGAAATAGTACTATTTATGTGAAACTATTCATGAACTGTAAACATGTGTCGGTAGGCAATAGGATAAATACTTCCGGCTCCTCGGGCTGGTGCGAATATTTCAATGTCCGTATGTGCCAAACCGTTGGTTTATGACACACCTTTACGCGTCTCTCGCTCGCGGCCCTCGCTCGAAAACTATAGCCTAACCTAAAACCAATCCATCTTGCGTTCATTATTCGATATGATGGCGACATATTTCAAATTTGCGAACGTGTCGGATCGGTTGTGAGGTTGGACAAGATTTTTACGAGCGAGCGGAGCGAGCGAGCAACGGTCACAATTTTCAAGCTATACATACACCTTATATTCCCTTCCATATATATCGTGTTATTACCTAATTTTGTCAGCCATTTCGGACATCACATTGCACTGTACTATGAGGAAGGAGTACTATTTATGTGAAACTATTCATAAACTGTAAACATGTGTCGGTAGGCAATAGGATAAATACTTCCGGCTCCTCGGGCTGGTGCGAATATTTCAATGTCCGTATGTGCCAAACCGTTGGTTTATGACACACCATTACGCGTCTCTCGCTCGCGGCGCTCGCTCGAAAACTATAACCTAACCTAAAACCAATCCATCTTGCGTTCATTATTCGATATGATGGCGACATATTTCAAATTTGCGAACGTGTCGGATCGGTTGTGAGGTCGCACTAGATTTTTTCGAGCGAGCGGAGCGAGCGAGCAACGGTCACAATTTCCAAGCTATACATATACCATATATTGTCTTGCATATATTTCGTGCTTGTACCTAATTTTGTCAGCCATTTCGGACATCACATTGCATTGCACTATGTGGAAATAGTACTATTTATGTGAAACTATTCATAAACTGTAAACATGTGTCGGTAGGCAATAGGATAAATACTTCCGGCTCCTCGGGCTGGTGCGAATATTTCAATGTCCGTATGTGCCAAACCGTTGGTTTATGACACACCTATACGCGTCTCTCGCTCGCTGCGCTCGCTCGAAAACTATAGCCTAACCTAAAACCAATCCATCTTGCGTTCATTATTCGATATGGTGGCGACATATTTCAAATTTGCGAACGTGTCGGATCGGTTGTGGGGTTGGACTAGATTTTTACGAGCGAGCGGAGCGAGCGAGCAACGGTCACAATTTCCAAGCTATACATATACCATATATTGTCTTGCATATATTTCGTGCTTGTACCTAATTTTGTCAGCCATTTCGGACATCACGTTGCACTGTACTATGAGGAAACGGTACTAATTATGTGAAACTATTGGTAAACCGTAAACGTTTGTCAGAAGGCAATAGGATAAGGACTTCCGGCTCCTCGGGCTGGTGCGAATATTTCAATGTCCGTATGTGCCAAACCGTTGGTTTATGACACACCTATACGCGTCTCTCGCTCGCTGCGCTCGCTCGAAAACTATAGCCTAACCTAAAACCAATCCATCTTGCGTTCATTATTCGATATGGTGGCGACATATTTCAAATTTGCGAACGTGTGGGATCGGATGCGAGGTTGGACTAGATTTTTACGAACGAGCGGAGCGAGCGAGCAACGGTCACAATTTCCAAGCTATACATATACCTTATATTGCCTTCCATATATTTCGTGTTATTACCTAATTTTGTCAGCCATTTCGGACATCACATTGCACTTTACTATGAGGAAATAGTACTATTTATGTGAAACTATTCATAAACTGTAAACATGTGTCGGTAGGCAATAGGATAAATACTTCCGGCTCCTCGGGCTGGTGCGAATATTTCAATGTCCGTAGGTTCCAAACCGTTGGTTTATGACACACCTATACGCGTCTCTCGCTCGCTGCGCTCGCTCGAAAACTATAGCCTAACCTAATACCAATCCATCTTGCGTTCATTATTCGATATGATGGCGACATATTACAAATTTGCGAACGTGTCGGATCGGTTGTGGGGTTGGACTAGATTTTTACGAGCGAGCGGAGCGAGCGAGCAACGGTCACAATTTCCAAGCTATACATATACCATATATTGTCTTGCATATATTTCGTGCTTGTACCTAATTTTGTCAGCCATTTCGGACATCACATTGCATTGTACTATGTGGAAATAGTACTATTTATGTGAAACTATTCATAAACTGTAAACATGTGTCGGTAGGCAATAGGATAAATACTTCCGGCTCCTCGGGCTGGTGCGAATATTTCAATGTCCGTATGTGCCAAACCGTTGGTTTATGACACACCTATACGCGTCTCTCGCTCGCTGCGCTCGCTCGAAAACTATAGCCTAACCTAAAACCAATCCATCTTCCGTTCATTATTCGATATGGTGGCGACATATTTCAAATTTGCGAACGTGTCGGATCGGTTGTGGGGTTGGACTAGATTTTTACGAGCGAGCGGAGCGTGCGAGCAACGGTCGCAATTTCCAAGCTATACATATACCTTATATTGCCTTCCATATATTTCGTGTTATTACCTAATTTTGTCAGCCATTTCGGACATCACGTTGCACTGTACTATGAGGAAACGGTACTAATTATGTGAAACTATTGGTAAACCGTAAACATTTGTCAGAAGGCAATAGGATAAAGACTTCCGGCTCCTCGGGCTGGTGCGAATATATCAGAGTCCGTATGTGCCAAACCGTTGGTTTGTGACACACCTTTACGCGTCTCTCGTTCGCTGCGCTCGCACGAAAGCTATAGCCTAACCTAAAACCAATCCATCTTCCGTTCATTATTCGATATGGTGGCGACATATTTCAAATTTGCGAACGTGTCGGATCGGTTGTGGGGTTGGACTAGATTTTTACGAGCGAGCGGAGCGAGCGAGCAACGGTCACAATTTCCAAGCTATACATATACCTTATATAGCTTTCCATATATTTCGTATTATTACCTAATTTTGTCAGCCATTTCGGACATCACATTGCACTGTACTATGTGGAAATAGTACTATTTATGTGAAACTATTCATAAACTGTAAACATGTGTCGGTAGGCAATAGGATAAATACTTCCGGCTCCTCGGGCTGGTGCGAATATTTCAATGTCCGTATGTGCCAAACCGTTGGTTTATGACACACCCATACGCGTCTCTCGCTCGCTGCGCTCGCTCGAAAACTATAGCCTAACCTAAAACCAATCCATCTTGCGTTCATTATTCGATATGATGGCGACATATTTCAAATTTGCGAACGTGTCGGATCGGTTGTGGGGTTGGACTAGATTTTTACGAGCGAGCGGAGCGAGCGAGCAACGGTCACAATTTCCAAGCTATACATATACCATATATTGTCTTGCATATATTTCGTGCTTGTACCTAATTTTGTCAGCCATTTCGGACATCACGTTGCACTGTACTATGAGGAAACGGTACTAATTATGTGAAACTATTGGTAAACCGTAAACATTTGTCAGAAGGCAATAGGATAAAGACTTCCGGCTCCTCGGGCTGGTGCGAATATTTCAATGTCCGTATGTGCCAAACCGATGGTTTATGACACACCTATACGCGTCTCTCGCTCGCTGCGCTCGCTCGAAAACTATAGCCTAACCTAAAACCAATCCGTCTTGCGTTCATTATTCGATATGGTGGCGAGAAATTTCAAATTTGCGAACGTGTCGGATCGGTTGTGGGGTTGGACTAGATTTTTAGGAGCAAGCGGAGCGAGCGAGCAACGGTCACAATTTCCAAGCTATACATATACCTTATATTGCCTTCCATATATTTCGTGTTATTACCTATTTTTGTCAGCCATTTCGGACATCACATTGCACTGTACTACGAGGAAATAGTACTATTTATGTGAAACTATTCATGAACTGTAAACATGTGTCGGTAGGCAATAGGATAAATACTTCCGGCTCCTCGGGCTGGTGCGAATATTTCAATGTCCGTATGTGCCAAACCGTTGGTTTATGACACACCTTTACGCGTCTCTCGCTCGCGGCGCTCGCTCGAAAACTATAGCCTAACCTAAAACCTATCCATCTTGCGTTCATTATTCGATATGATGGCGACATATTTCAAATTTGCGATCGTGTCGGATCGGTTGTGAGGCTGGACTAGATTTTTACGAGCGAGCGGAGCGAGCGAGCTACGGTCACAATTTCCAAGCTATACATATACCATATATTGTCTTGCATATATTTCGTGCTTGTACCTAATTTTGTAAGCCATTTCGGACATCACGTTGCACTGTACTATGAGGAAATGGTACTAATTATGTGAAACTATTGGTAAACCGTAAACATTTGTCAGAAGGCAATAGGATAAAGACTTCCGGCTCCTCGGGCTGGTGCGAATATATCAGAGTCCGTATGTGCCAAACCGATGGTTTGTGACACACCTTTACGCGTCTCTCGTTCGCTGCGCTCGCACGAAAGCTATAGCCTAACCTAAAACCAATCCATCTTCCGTTCATTACTCGATATGGTGGCGACATATTTCAAATTTGCGAACGTGTCGGATCCGTTGTGGGGTTGGACTAGATTTTTACGAGCGAGCGGAGCGAGCGATCAACGGTCACAATTTCCAAGCTATACATATACCATATATTGCCTTCCATATATTTCGTGTTATTACCTAATTTTGTCAGCCATTGCGGACATCACATTGCACTGTACTATGAGGAAATATTACTATTTATGTGAAACTATTCATAAACTGTAAACATGTGTCGGTAGGCAATAGGATAAATACTTCCGGCTCCTCGGGCTGGCGCGAATATTTCAATGTCCGTATGTGCCAAACCGATGGTTTATGACACACCTTTACGCGTCTCTCGCTCGCGGCGCTCGCTCGAAAACTATAGCCTAACCTAAAACCAATCCATCTTGCGTTCATTATTCGATATGATGGCGACATATTTCAAATTTGCGAACGTGTCGGATCGGTTGTGAGGTTGGACTAGATTTTTACGAGCGAGCGGAGCGAGCGAGCAACGGTCACAATTTCCAAGCTATACATATAGCATATATTATCTTGCATATATTTCGTGCTTGTACCTAATTTTGTCAGCCATTTCGGACATCACGTTGCACTGTACTATGAGGAAACGGTACTAATTATGTGAAACTATTGGTAAACCGTAAACATTTGTCAGAAGGCAATAGGATAAAGACTTCCGGCTCCTCGGGCTGGTGCGAATATATCAATGTCCGTATGTGCCAAACCGATGGTTTGTGACACACCTTTACGCGTCTCTCGTTCGCTGCGCTCGCACGAAAGCTATAGCCTAACCTAAAACCAATCCATCCTCCGTTCATTATTCGATATGGTGGCGAGAAATTTCAAATTTGCGAACGTGTCGGATCGGTTGTGGGGTTGGACTAGATTTTTACGAGCGAGCGGAGCGAGCGAGCAACGGTCACAATTTCCGAGCTATACATATACCATATATTGTCTTGCATATATTTCGTGCTTGTACCTAATTTTGTCAGCCATTTCGGACATCACATTGCATTGTACTATGTGGAAATAGTACTATTTATGTGAAACTATTCATAAACTGTAAACATGTGTCGGTAGACAATAGGATAAATAATTCCGGCTCCTCGGACTGGTGCGAATATTTCAATGTCCGTATGTGCCAAACCGTTGGTTTATGACACACCTATACGCGTCTCTCGCTCGCTGCGCTCGCTCGAAAACTATAGCCTAACCTAAAACCAATCCACCTTGCGTTCATTATTCGATATGATGGCGACATATTTCAAATTTGCGAACGTGTCGGATCGGTTGTGGGGTTGGACTAGATTTTTACGAGCGAGCGGAGCGAGCGAGCAACGGTCACAATTTCCAAGCTATACATATACCATATATTGTCTTGCATATATTTCGTGCTTGTACCTAATTTTGTCAGCCATTTCGGACATCACGTTGCACTGTACTATGAGGAAACGGTACTAATTATGTGAAACTATTGGTAAACCGTAAACATTTGTCAGAAGGCAATAGGATAAAGACTTCCGGCTCCTCGGGCTGGTGCGAATATTTCAATGTCCGTATGTACCAAACCGATGGTTTATGACACACCTATACGCGTCTCTCGCTCGCTGCGCTCGCTCGAAAACTATAGCCTAACCTAAAACCAATCCGTCTTGCGTTCATTATTCGATATGGTGGCGAGAAATTTCAAATTTGCGAACGTGTCGGATCGGTTGTGGGGTTGGACTAGATTTTTAGGAGCAAGCAGAGCGAGCGAGCAACGGTCACAATTTCCAAGCTATACATATACCTTATATTGCCTTCCATATATTTCGTGTTATTACCTATTTTTGTCAGCCATTTCGGACATCACATTGCACTGTACTACGAGGAAATAGTACTATTTATGTGAAACTATTCATGAACTGTAAACATGTGTCGGTAGGCAATAGGATAAATACTTCCGGCTCCTCGGGCTGGTGCGAATATTTCAATGTCCGTATGTGCCAAACCGTTGGTTTATGACACACCTTTACGCGTCTCTCGCTCGCGGCGCTCGCTCGAAAACTATAGCCTAACCTAAAACCAATCCATCTTGCGTTCATTATTCGATATGATGGCGACATATTTCAAATTTGCGAACGTGTCGGATCGGTTGTGAGGTTGGACTAGATTTTTACGAGCCAGCGGAGCGAGCGAGCAATGGTCACAATTTCCAAGCTATACATATACCATATATTATCTTGCATATATTTCGTGCTTGTACCTAATTTTGTCAGCCATTTCGGACATCACGTTGCACTGTACTATGAGGAAACGGTACTAATTATGTGAAACTATTGGTAAACCGTAAACATTTGTCAGAAGGCAATAGGATAAAGACTTCCGGGTCCTCGGGCTGGTGCGAATATATCAATGTCCGTATGTGCCAAACCGATGGTTTGTGACACACCTTTACGCGTCTCTCGTTCGCTGCGCTCGCACGAAAGCTATAGCCTAACCTAAAACCAATCCATCTTCCGTTCATTATTCGATATGGTGGCGACATATTTCAAATTTGCGAATGTGTGGTATCGGTTGTGAGGTTGGACTAGATTTTTACGAGCGTGCGGAGCGAGCGAGCAACGGTCACAATTTCCAAGCTATACATATACCTTATATTGCCTTCCATATATTTCGTGTTATTACCTAATTTTTTCAGCCATTTCGGACATCACATTGCACTGTACTATGAGGAAATAGTACTATTTATGTGAAACTATTGGTAAACCGTAAACATTTGTCAGAATGCAATAGGATAAAGACTTCCGGCTCCTCGGGCTGGTGCGAATATTTCAATGTCCGTATGTGCCAAACCGTTGGTTTATGACACACCTTTACGCGTCTCTCGCTCGCGGCGCTCGCTCGAAAACTATAGCCTAACCTAAAACCAATCCATCTTGCGTTCATTATTCGATATGATGGCGACATATTTCAAATTTGCGAACGTGTCGGATCGGTTGTGAGGTTGGACTAGATTTTTACGAGCGTGCGGAGCGAGCGAGCAACGGTCACAATTTCCAAGCTATACATATACCTTATATTGCCTTCCATATATTTCGTGTTATTACCTAATTTTTTCAGCCATTTCGGACATCACATTGCACTGTACTATGAGGAAATAGTACTATTTATGTGAAACTATTGGTAAACCGTAAACATTTGTCAGAATGCAATAGGATAAATACTTCCGGCTCCTCGGGCTGGTGCGAATATTTCAATGTCCGTATGTGCCAAACCGTTGGTTTATGACACACCTATACGCGTCTCTCGCTCGCTGCGCTCGCTCGAAAACTATAGCCTAACCTAAAACCAATCCATCTTCCGTTCATTATTCGATATGGTGGCGACATATTTCAAATTTGCGAACGTGTCGGATCGGTTGTGGGGTTGGACTAGATTTTTACGAGCGAGCGGAGCGAGCGAGCAACGGTCGCAATTTCCAAGCTATACATATACCTTATATTGCCTTCCATATATTTCGTGTTATTACCTAATTTTGTCAGCCATTTCGGACATCACGTTGCACTCTACTATGAGGAAACGGTACTAATTATGTGAAACTATTGGTAAACCGTAAACATTTGTCAGAAGGCAATAGGATAAAGACTTCCGGCTCCTCGGGCTGGTGCGAATATATCAGAGTCCGTATGTGCCAAACCGATGGTTTGTGACACACCTTTACGCGTCTCTCGTTCGCTGCGCTCGCACGAAAGCTATAGCCTAACCTAAAACCAATCCATCTTCCGTTCATTATTCGATATGGTGGCGACATATTTCAAATTTGCGAACGTGTCGGATCGGTTGTGGGGTTGGACTAGATTTTTACGAGCGAGCGGAGCGAACGAGCAACGGTCACAATTTCCAAGCTATACATATACCTTATATTGCCTTCCATATATTTCGTGTTATTACCTAATTTTGTCAGCCATTTCGGACATCACATTGCACTGTACTATGAGGAAATAGTACTATTTATGTGAAACTATTCATAAACTGTAAACATGTGTCGGTAGGCAATAGGATAAATACTTCCGGCTCCTCGGGCTGGCGCGAATATTTCCATGTCCGTATGTGCCAAACCGTTGGTTTATGACACACCTTTACGCGTCTCTCGCTCGCGGCGCTCGCTCGAAAGCTATAGCCTAACCTAAAACCAATCCATCTTGCGTTCATTATTCGATATGATGGCGACATATTTCAAATTTGCGAACGTGTCGGATCGGTTGTGAGGTTGGACTAGATTTTTACGAGCGAGCGGAGCGAGCGAGCAACGGTCACAATTTCCAAGCTATACATATAGCATATATTATCTTGCATATATTTCGTGCTTGTACCTAATTTTGTCAGCCATTTCGGACATCACGTTGCACTGTACTATGAGGAAACGGTACTAATTATGTGAAACTATTGGTAAACCGTAAACATTTGTCAGAAGGCAATAGGATAAAGACTTCCGGCTCCTCGGGCTGGTGCGAATATATCAATGTCCGTATGTGCCAAACCGATGGTTTGTGACACACCTTTACGCGTCTCTCGCTCGCTGCGCTCTCTCGAAAACTATAGCCTAACCTAAAACCAATCCATCCTCCGTTCATTATTCGATATGGTGGCGAGAAATTTCAAATTTGCGAACGTGTCGGATCGGTTGTGGGGTTGGTCTAGATTTTTACGAGCGAGCGGAGCGAACGAGCAACGGTCACAATTTCCAAGCTATACATATACCATATATTGTCTTGCATATATTTCGTGCTTGTACCTAATTTTGTCAGCCATTTCGGACATCACATTGCATTGTACTATGTGGAAATAGTACTATTTATGTGAAACTATTCATAAACTGTAAACATGTGTCGGTAGGCAATAGGATAAATACTTCCGGCTCCTCGGACTGGTGCGAATATTTCAATGTCCGTATGTGCCAAACCGTTGGTTTATGACACACCTATACGCGTCTCTCGCTCGCTGCGCTCGCTCGAAAACTATAGCCTAACCTAAAACCAATCCACCTTGCGTTCATTATTCGATATGATGGCGACATATTTCAAATTTGCGAACGTGTCGGATCGGTTGTGGGGTTGGACTAGATTTTTACGAGCGAGCGGAGCGAGCGAGCAACGTTCACAATTTCCAAGCTATACATATACCATATATTGTCTTGCATATATTTCGTGCTTGTACCTAATTTTGTCAGCCATTTCGGACATCACGTTGCACTGTACTATGAGGAAACGGTACTAATTATGTGAAACTATTGGTAAACCGTAAACATTTGTCAGAAGGCAATAGGATAAAGACTTCCGGCTCCTCGGGCTGGTGCGAATATTTCAATGTCCGTATGTACCAAACCGATGGTTTATGACACACCTTTACGCGTCTCTCGTTCGCTCCTCTCGCACGAAAGCTATAGCCTAACCTAAAACCAATCCATCCTCCGTTCATTATTCGATATGGTGGCGAGAAATTTCAAATTTGCGAACGTGTCGGATCGGTTGTGGGGTTGGACTAGATTTTTAGGAGCAAGCAGAGCGAGCGAGCAACGGTCACAATTTCCAAGCTATACATATACCTTATATTGCCTTCCATATATTTCGTGTTATTACCTGTTTTTGTCAGCCATTTCGGACATCACATTGCACTGTACTACGAGGAAATAGTACTATTTATGTGAAACTATTCATGAACTGTAAACATGTGTCGGTAGGCAATAGGATAAATACTTCCGGCTCCTCGGGCTGGTGCGAATATTTCAATGTCCGTATGTGCCAAACCGTTGGTTTATGACACACCTTTACGCGTCTCTCGCTCGCGGCGCTCGCTCGAAAACTATAGCCTAACCTAAAACCAATCCATCTTGCGTTCATTATTCGATATGATGGCGACATATTTCAAATTTGCGAACGTGTCGGATCGGTTGTGAGGTTGGACTAGATTTTTACGAGCGAGCGGAGCGAGCGAGCAACGGTCACAATTTCCAAGCTATACATATACCATATATTATCTTGCATATATTTCGTGCTTGTACCTAATTTTGTCAGCCATTTCGGACATCACGTTGCACTGTACTATGAGGAAACGGTACTAATTATGTGAAACTATTGGTAAACCGTAAACATTTGTCAGAAGGCAATAGGATAAAGACTTCCGGCTCCTCGGGCTGGTGCGAATATATCAATGTCCGTATGTGCCAAACCGATGGTTTGTGACACACCTTTACGCGTCTCTCGTTCGCTGCGCTCGCACGAAAACTATAGCCTAACCTAAAACCAATCCATCTTCCGTTCATTATTCGATATGGTGGCGACATATTTCAAATTTGCGAACGTGTCGGATCGGTTGTGAGGTTGGACTAGATTTTTACGAGCGAGCGGAGCGAGCGAGCAACGGTCACAATTTCCAAGCTATACATATACCTTATATTGCCTTCCATATATTTCGTGTTATTACCTAATTTTGTCAGCCATTTCGGACATCACATTGCACTGTACTATGTGGAAATAGTACTATTTATGTGAAACTATTCATAAACTGTAAACATGTGTCGGTAGGCAATAGGATAAATACTTCCGGCTCCTCGGGCTGGTGCGAATATTTCAATGTCCGTATGTGCCAAACCGTTGGTTTGTGACACACCTTTACGCGTCTCTCGTTCGCTGCGCTCGCACGAAAGCTATAGCCTAACCTAAAACCAATCCATCTTCCGTTCATTATTCGATATGGTGGCGACATATTTCAAATTTGCGAACGTGTCGGATCGGTTGTGGGGTTGGACTAGATTTTTACGAGCGAGCGGAGCGAGCGAGCAACGGTCACAATTTCCAAGCTATACATATACCTTATATTGCCTTCCATATATTTCGTGTTATTACCTAATTTTGTCAGCCATTTCGGACATCACGTTGCACTGTACTATGAGGAAACGGTACTAATTATGTGAAACTATTGGTAAACCGTAAACATTTGTCAGAAGGCAATAGGATAAAGACTTCCGGCTCCTCGGGCTGGTGCGAATATTTCAATGACCGTATGTACCAAACCGATGGTTTATGACACACCTATACGCGTCTCTCGGTCGCTGCGCTCGCTCGAAAACTATAGCCTAACCTAAAACCAATCCGTCTTGCGTTCATTATTCGATATGGTGGCGAGAAATTTCAAATTTGCGAACGTGTCGGATCGGTTGTGGGGTTGGACTAGATTTTTAGGAGAAAGCAGAGCGAGCGAGCAACGGTCACAATTTCCAAGCTATACATATACCTTATATTGCCTTCCATATATTTCGTGTTATTACCTATTTTTGTCTGCCATTTCGGACATCACATTGCACTGTACTACGAGGAAATAGTACTATTTATGTGAAACTATTCATGAACTGTAAACATGTGTCGGTAGGCAATAGGATAAATACTTCCGGCTCCTCGGGCTGGTGCGAATATTTCAATGTCCGTATGTGCCAAACCGTTGGTTTATGACACACCTTTACGCGTCTCTCGCTCGCGGCCCTCGCTCGAAAACTATAGCCTAACCTAAAACCAATCCATCTTGCGTTCATTATTCGATATGATGGCGACATATTTCAAATTTGCGAACGTGTCGGATCGGTTGTGAGGTTGGACAAGATTTTTACGAGCGAGCGGAGCGAGCGAGCAACGATCACAATTTTCAAGCTATACATACACCTTATATTCCCTTCCATATATATCGTGTTATTACCTAATTTTGTCAGCCATTTCGGACATCACATTGCACTGTACTATGAGGAAGGAGTACTATTTATGTGAAACTATTCATAAACTGTAAACATGTGTCGGTAGGCAATAGGATAAATACTTCCGGCTCCTCGGGCTGGTGCGAATATTTCAATGTCCGTATGTGCCAAACCGTTGGTTTATGACACACCATTACGCGTCTCTCGCTCGCGGCGCTCGCTCGAAAACTATAACCTAACCTAAAACCAATCCATCTTGCGTTCATTATTCGATATGATGGCGACATATTTCAAATTTGCGAACGTGTCGGATCGGTTGTGAGGTTGCACTAGATTTTTTCGAGCGAGCGGAGCGAGCGAGCAACGGTCACAATTTCCAAGCTATACATATACCATATATTGTCTTGCATATATTTCGTGCTTGTACCTAATTTTGTCAGCCATTTCGGACATCACATTGCATTGTACTATGTGGAAATAGTACTATTTATGTGAAACTATTCATAAACTGTAAACATGTGTCGGTAGGCAATAGGATAAATACTTCCGGCTCCTCGGGCTGGTGCGAATATTTCAATGTCCGTATGTGCCAAACCGTTGGTTTATGACACACCTATACGCGTCTCTCGCTCGCTGCGCTCGCTCGAAAACTATAGCCTAACCTAAAACCAATCCATCTTGCGTTCATTATTCGATATGGTGGCGACATATTTCAAATTTGCGAACGTGTCGGATCGGTTGTGGGGTTGGACTAGATTTTTACGAGCGAGCGGAGCGAGCGAGCAACGGTCACAATTTCCAAGCTATACATATACCATATATTGTCTTGCATATATTTCGTGCTTGTACCTAATTTTGTCAGCCATTTCGGACATCACGTTGCACTGTACTATGAGGAAACGGTACTAATTATGTGAAACTATTGGTAAACCGTAAACGTTTGTCAGAAGGCAATAGGATAAGGACTTCCGGCTCCTCGGGCTGGTGCGAATATTTCAATGTCCGTATGTGTCGGATCGGTTGTGGGGTTGGACTAGATTTTTACGAGCGAGCGGAGCGAGCGAGCAACGGTCACAATTTCCAAGCTATACATATACCTTATATAGCCTTCCATATATTTCGTATTATTACCTAATTTTGTCAGCCATTTCGGACATCACATTGCACTGTACTATGTGGAAATAGTACTATTTATGTGAAACTATTCATAAACTGTAAACATGTGTCGGTAGGCAATAGGATAAATACTTCCGGCTCCTCGGGCTGGTGCGAATATTTCAATGTCCGTATGTGCCAAACCGTTGGTTTATGACACACCCATACGCGTCTCTCGCTCGCTGCGCTCGCTCGAAAACTATAGCCTAACCTAAAACCAATCCATCTTGCGTTCATTATTCGATATGATGGCGACATATTTCAAATTTGCGAACGTGTCGGATCGGTTGTGGGGTTGGACTAGATTTTTACGAGCGAGCGGAGCGAGCGAGCAACGGTCACAATTTCCAAGCTATACATATACCATATATTGTCTTGCATATATTTCGTGCTTGTACCTAATTTTGTCAGCCATTTCGGACATCACGTTGCACTGTACTATGAGGAAACGGTACTAATTATGTGAAACTATTGGTAAACCGTAAACATTTGTCAGAAGGCAATAGGATAAAGACTTCCGGCTCCTCGGGCTGGTGCGAATATTTCAATGTCCGTATGTGCCAAACCGATGGTTTATGACACACCTATACGCGTCTCTCGCTCGCTGCGCTCGCTCGAAAACTATAGCCTAACCTAAAACCAATCCGTCTTGCGTTCATTATTCGATATGGTGGCGAGAAATTTCAAATTTGCGAACGTGTCGGATCGGTTGTGGGGTTGGACTAGATTTTTAGGAGCAAGCGGAGCGAGCGAGCAACGGTCACAATTTCCAAGCTATACATATACCTTATATTGCCTTCCATATATTTCGTGTTATTACCTATTTTTGTCAGCCATTTCGGACATCACATTGCACTGTACTACGAGGAAATAGTACTATTTATGTGAAACTATTCATGAACTGTAAACATGTGTCGGTAGGCAATAGGATAAATACTTCCGGCTCCTCGGGCTGGTGCGAATATTTCAATGTCCGTATGTGCCAAACCGTTGGTTTATGACACACCTTTACGCGTCTCTCGCTCGCGGCGCTCGCTCGAAAACTATAGCCTAACCTAAAACCTATCCATCTTGCGTTCATTATTCGATATGATGGCGACATATTTCAAATTTGCGATCGTGTCGGATCGGTTGTGAGGCTGGACTAGATTTTTACGAGCGAGCGGAGCGAGCGAGCTACGGTCACAATTTCCAAGCTATACATATACCATATATTGTCTTGCATATATTTCGTGCTTGTACCTAATTTTGTAAGCCATTTCGGACATCACGTTGCACTGTACTATGAGGACACGGTACTAATTATGTGAAACTATTGGTAAACCGTAAACATTTGTCAGAAGGCAATAGGATAAAGACTTCCGGCTCCTCGGGCTGGTGCGAATATATCAGAGTCCGTATGTGCCAAACCGATGGTTTGTGACACACCTTTACGCGTCTCTCGTTCGCTGCGCTCGCACGAAAGCTATAGCCTAACCTAAAACCAATCCATCTTCCGTTCATTACTCGATATGGTGGCGACATATTTCAAATTTGCGAACGTGTCGGATCGGTTGTGGGGTTGGACTAGATTTTTACGAGCGAGCGGAGCGAGCGATCAACGGTCACAATTTCCAAGCTATACATATACCATATATTGCCTTCCATATATTTCGTGTTATTACCTAATTTTGTCAGCCATTGCGGACATCACATTGCACTGTACTATGAGGAAATATTACTATTTATGTGAAACTATTCATAAACTGTAAACATGTGTCGGTAGGCAATAGGATAAATACTTCCGGCTCCTCGGGCTGGCGCGAATATTTCAATGTCCGCATGTGCCAAACCGTTGGTTTATGACACACCTTTACGCGTCTCTCGCTCGCGGCGCTCGCTCGAAAACTATAGCCTAACCTAAAACCAATCCATCTTGCGTTCATTATTCGATATGATGGCGACATATTTCAAATTTGCGAACGTGTCGGATCGGTTGTGAGGTTGGACTAGATTTTTACGAGCGAGCGGAGCGAGCGAGCAACGGTCACAATTTCCAAGCTATACATATAGCATATATTATCTTGCATATATTTCGTGCTTGTACCTAATTTTGTCAGCCATTTCGGACATCACGTTGCACTGTACTATGAGGAAACGGTACTAATTATGTGAAACTATTGGTAAACCGTAAACATTTGTCAGAAGGCAATAGGATAAAGACTTCCGGCTCCTCGGGCTGGTGCGAATATATCAATGTCCGTATGTGCCAAACCGATGGTTTGTGACACACCTTTACGCGTCTCTCGTTCGCTGCGCTCGCACGAAAGCTATAGCCTAACCTAAAACCAATCCATCCTCCGTTCATTATTCGATATGGTGGCGAGAAATTTCAAATTTGCGAACGTGTCGGATCGGTTGTGGGGTTGGACTAGATTTTTACGAGCGAGCGGAGCGAGCGAGCAACGGTCACAATTTCCAAGCTATACATATACCATATATTGTCTTGCATATATTTCGTGCTTGTACCTAATTTTGTCAGCCATTTCGGACATCACATTGCATTGTACTATGTGGAAATAGTACTATTTATGTGAAACTATTCATAAACTGTAAACATGTGTCGGTAGACAATAGGATAAATAATTCCGGCTCCTCGGACTGGTGCGAATATTTCAATGTCCGTATGTGCCAAACCGTTGGTTTATGACACACCTATACGCGTCTCTCGCTCGCTGCGCTCGCTCGAAAACTATAGCCTAACCTAAAACCAATCCACCTTGCGTTCATTATTCGATATGATGGCGACATATTTCAAATTTGCGAACGTGTCGGATCGGTTGTGGGGTTGGACTAGATTTTTACGAGCGAGCGGAGCGAGCGAGCAACGGTCACAATTTCCAAGCTATACATATACCTTATATTGCCTTCCATATATTTCGTGTTATTACCTAATTTTGTCAGCCATTTCGGACATCACGTTGCACTGTACTATGAGGAAACGGTACTAATTATGTGAAACTATTGGTAAACCGTAAACATTTGTCAGAAGGCAATAGGATAAAGACTTCCGGCTCCTCGGGCTGGTGCGAATATTTCAATGTCCGTATGTGCCAAACCGTTGGTTTATGACACACCATTACGCGTCTCTCGCTCGCGGCGCTCGCACGAAAGCTATAGCCTAACCTAAAACCAATCCATCTTCCGTTCATTATTCGATATGGTGGCGACATATTTCAAATTTGCGAACGTGTGGGATCGGTTGTGAGGTTGGACTAGATTTTTACGATCGAGCGGAGCGTGCGAGCAACGGTCACAATTTCCAAGCTATACATATACCTTATATTGCCTTCCATATATTTCGTGTTATTACCTAATTTTGTCAGCCATTTCGGACATCACGTTGCACTGTACTGTGAGGAAATAGTACTATTTATGTGAAACTATTCATAAACTGTAAACATGTGTCGGTAGGCAATAGGATAAATACTTCCGGCTCCTCGGGCTGGTGCGAATATATCAGAGTCCGTATGTGCCAAACCGATGGTTTGTGACACACCTTTACGCGTCTCTCGTTCGCTCCTCTCGCACGAAAGCTATAGCCTAACCTAAAACCAATCCATCCTCCGTTCATTATTCGATATGGTGGCGAGAAATTTCAAATTTACGAACGTGTCGGATCGGTTGTGGGGTTGGACTAGATTTTTACGAGCGAGCGGAGCGAGCGAGCAACGGTCACAATTTCCAAGCTATACATATACCATATATTGTCTTGCATATATTTCGTGCTTGTACCTAATTTTGTCAGCCATTTCGGACATCACATTGCATTGTACTATGTGGAAACGGTACTAATTATGTGAAACTATTGGTAAACCGTAAACATTTGTCAGAAGGCAATAGAATAAAGACTTCCGGCTCCTCGGGCTGGTGCGAATATTTCAATGTCCGTATGTGCCAAACCGTTGGTTTATGACACACCTATACGCTTCTCTCGCTCGCTGCGCTCGCTCGAAAACTATAGCCTAACCTAAAACCAATCCATCTTGCGTTCATTATTCGATATGATGGCGACATATTTCAAATTTGCGAACGTGTCGGATCGGTTGTGGGGTTGGACTAGATTTTTACGAGCGAGCGGAGCGAGCGAGCAACGGTCACAATTTCCAAGCTATACATATACCATATATTGTCTTGCATATATTTCGTGCTTGTACCTAATTTTGTCAGCCATTTCGAACATCACGTTGCACTGTACTATGAGGAAACAGTACTAATTATGTGAAACTATTGGTAAACCGTAAACATTTGTCAGAAGGCAATAGGATAAAGACTTCCGGCTCCTCGGGCTGGTGCGAATATTTCAATGTCCGTATGTGCCAAACCGTTGGTTTATGACACACCTTTACGCGTCTCTCGCTCGCGGCGCTCGCTCGAAAACTATAGCCTAACCTAAAACCAATCCATCTTGCGTTCATTATTCGATATGATGGCGACATATTTCAAATTTGCGAACGTGTTGGATCGGTTGTGGGGTTGGACTAGATTTTTACGAGCGAGCGCAGCGAGCGAGCAACGGTCACAATTTCCAAGCTATACATATACCATATATTGTCTTGCATATATTTCGTGCTTGTACCTAATTTTGTCAGCCATTTCGGACATCACATTGCATTGTACTATGTGGAAATAGTACTATTTATGTGAAACTATTCATAAACTGTAAACATGTGTCGGTAGGCAATAGGATAAATACTTCCGGCTCCTCGAGCTGGTGCGAATATTTCAATGTCCGTATGTGCCAAACCGATGGTTTGTGACACACCTTTACGCGTCTCTCGTTCGCTGCGCTCGCACGAAAGCTATAGCCTAACCTAAAACCAATCCATCCTCCGTTCATTATTCGATATGGTGGCGACATATTGCAAATTTGCGAACGTGTGGGATCGGTTGTGAGGTTGGACTAGATTTTTACGAGCGAGCGGAGCGAGCGAGCAACGGTCACAATTTCCAAGCTATACATATACCTTATATTGCCTTCCATATATTTCGTGTTATTACCTAATTTTGTCAGCCATTTCGGACATCACGTTGCACTGTACTGTGAGGAAACGGTACTAATTATGTGAAACTATTGGTAAACCGTAAACATTTGTCAGAAGGCAATAGGATAAAGACTTCCGGCTCCTCGGTCTGGTTCGAATATATCAATGTCCGTATGTGCCAAACCGATGGTTTGTGACACACCTTTACGCGTCTCTCGTTCGCTGCGCTCGCACGAAAGCTATAGCCTAACCTAAAACCAATCCATCTTCCGTTCATTATTCGATATGGTGGCGACATATTTCAAATTTGCGAACGTGTGGGATCGGTTGTGAGGTTGGACTAGATTTTTACGAGCGAGCGGAGCGAGCGAGCAACGGTCACAATTTCCAAGCTATACATATACCTTATATTGCCTTCCATATATTTCGTGTTATTACCTAATTTTGTCAGCCATTTCGGATATCACATTGCACTGTACTATGAGGAAATAGTACTATTTATGTGAAACTATTCATAAACTGTAAACATGTGTCGGTAGGCAATAGGATAAATACTTCCGGCTCCTCGGGCTGGTGCGAATATATCAGAGTCCGTATGTGCCAAACCGATGGTTTGTGACACACCTTTACGCGTCTCTCGTTCGCTCCTCTCGCACGAAAGCTATAGCCTAACCTAAAACCAATCCATCCTCCGTTCATTATTCGATATGGTGGCGAGAAATTTCAAATTTGCGAACGTGTCGGATCGGTTGTGGGGTTGGACTAGATTTTTACGAGCGAGCGGAGCGAGCGAGCAATGGTCACAATTTCCAAGCTATACATATACCATATATTGTCTTGCATATATTTCGTGCTTGTACCTAATTTTGTCAGCCATTTCGGACATCACATTGCATTGTACTATGTGGAAACGGTACTAATTATGTGAAACTATTGGTAAACCGTAAACATTTGTCAGAAGGCAATAGGATAAAGACTTCCGGCTCCTCGGGCTGGTGCGAATATTTCAATGTCCGTATGTGCCAAACCGTTGGTTTATGACACACCTGTACGAGTCTCTCGCTCGCTGCGCTCGCTCGAAAACTATAGCCTAACCTAAAACCAATCCATCTTGCGTTCATTATTCGATATGATGGCGACATATTTCAAATTTGCGAACGTGTCGGATCGGTTGTGGGGTTGGACTAGATTTTTACGAGCGAGCGGAGCGAGCGAGCAACGGTCACAATTTCCAAGCTATACATATACCATATATTGTCTTGCATATATTTCGTGCTTGTACCTAATTTTGTCAGCCATTTCGGACATCACGTTGCACTGTACTATGAGGAAACGGTACTAATTATGTGAAACTATTGGTAAACCGTAAACATTTGTCAGAAGGCAATAGGATAAAGACTTCCGGCTCCTCGGGCTGGTGCGAATATTTCAATGTCCGTATGTGCCAAACCGTTGGTTTATGACACACCTTTACGCGTCTCTCGTTCGCTGCGCTCGCACGAAAGCTATAGCCTAACCTAAAACCAGTCCATCCTCCGTTCATTATTCGATATGGTGGCGACATATTTCAAATTTGCGAACGTGTGGGATCGGTTGTGAGGTTGGACTAGATTTTTACGAGCGAGCGGAGCGAGCGAGCAACGGTCACAATTTCCAAGCTATACATATACCTTATATTGCCTTCCATATATTTCGTGTTATTACCTAATTTTGTCAGCCATTTCGGACATCACGTTGCACTGTACTGTGAGGAAACGGTACTAATTATGTGAAACTATTGGTAAACCGTAAACATTTGTCAGAAGGCAATAGGATAAAGACTTCCGGCTCCTCGGTCTGGTTCGAATATATCAATGTCCGTATGTGCCAAACCGATGTTTTGTGACACACCTTTACGCGTCTCTCGTTCGCTGCGCTCGCACGAAAGCTATAGCCTAACCTAAAACCAATCCATCTTCCGTTCATTATTCGATATGGTGGCGACATATTTCAAATTTGCGAACGTGTGGGATCGGTTGTGAGGTTGGACTAGATTTTTACGAGCGAGCGGAGCGAGCGAGCAACGGTCACAATTTCCAAGCTATACATATACCTTATATTGCCTTCCATATATTTCGTGTTATTACCTAATTTTGTCAGCCATTTCGGATATCACATTGCACTGTACTATGAGGAAATAGTACTATTTATGTGAAACTATTCATAAACTGTAAACATGTGTCGGTAGGCAATAGGATAAATACTTCCGGCTCCTCGGGCTGGTGCGAATATATCAGAGTCCGTATGTGCCAAACCGATGGTTTGTGACACACCTTTACGCGTCTCTCGTTCGCTCCTCTCGCACGAAAGCTATAGCCTAACCTAAAACCAATCCATCCTCCGTTCATTATTCGATATGGTGGCGAGAAATTTCAAATTTGCGAACGTGTCGGATCGGTTGTGGGGTTGGACTAGATTTTTACGAGCGAGCGGAGCGAGCGAGCAACGGTCACAATTTCCAAGCTATACATATACCATATATTGTCTTGCATATATTTCGTGCTTGTACCTAATTTTGTCAGCCATTTCGGACATCACATTGCATTGTACTATGTGGAAATAGTACTATTTATGTGAAACTATTCATAAACTGTAAACATGTGTCGGTAGGCAATAGGATAAATACTACCGGCTCCTCGGGCTGGTGCGAATATTTCAATGTCCGTATGTGCCAAACCGTTGGTTTATGACACATCTATACGCGTCTCTCGCTTGCTGCGCTCGCTCGAAAACTATAGCCTAACCTAAGACCAATCCACCTTGCGTTCATTATTCGATATGATGGCGACATATTTCAAATTTGCGAACGTGTCGGATCGGTTGTGGGGTTGGACTAGATTTTTACGAGCGAGCGGAGCGAGCGAGCAACGGTCACAATTTCCAAGCTATACATATACCATATATTGTCTTGCATATATTTCGTGCTTGTACCTAATTTTGTCAGCCATTTCGGACATCACGTTGCACTGTACTATGAGGAAACGGTACTAATTATGTGAAACTATTGGTAAACCGTAAACATTTGTCAGAAGGCAATGGGATAAAGACTTCCGGCTCCTCGGGCTGGTGCGAATATTTCAATGTCAGTATGTGCCAAACCGTTGGTCTATGACACACCTATACGCGTCTCTCGCTCGCTGCGCTCGCTCGAAAACTATAGCCTAACCTAAAACCAATCCATCTTGCGTTCATTATTCGATATGATGGCGACATATTTCAAATTTGCGAACGTGTCGGATCGGTTGTGGGGTTGGACTAGATTTTTAAGAGCGAGCGCAGCGAGCGAGCAACGGTTACAATTTCCAAGCTATACATATACCATATATTGTCTTGCATATATTTCGTGCTTGTACCTAGTTTTGTCAGCCATTTCGGACATCACGTTGCACTGTACTATGAGGAAACGGTACTAATTATGTGAAACTATTGGTAAACCGTAAACATCTGTCAGAAGGCAATAGGATAAAGACTTCCGGCTCCTCGGATTGGTGCGAATATATCAGAGTCCGTATGTGCCAAACCGATGGTTTGTGACACACCTTTACGCGTCTCTCGTTCGCTCCTCTCGCACGAAAGCTATAGCCTAACCTAAAACCAATCCATCCTCCGTTCATTATTCGATATGGTGGCGAGAAATTTCAAATTTGCGAACGTGTCGGATCGGTTGTGGGGTTGGACTAGATTTTTACGAGCGAGCGGAGCGAGCGAGCAACGGTCACAATTTCCAAGCTATACATATACCATATATTGTCTTGCATATATTTCGTGCTTGTACCTAATTTTGTCAGCCATTTCGGACATCACATTGCATTGTACTATGTGGAAATAGTACTATTTATGTGAAACTATTCATAAACTGTAAACATGTGTCGGTAGGCAATAGGATAAATACTTCCGGCTCCTCGGGCTGGTGCGAATATTTCAATGTCCGTATGTGCCAAACCGTTGGTTTATGACACACCTATACGCGTCTCTCGCTCGCTGCGCTCGCTCGAAAACTATAGCCTAACCTAAAACCAATCCACCTTGCGTTCATTATTCGATATGATGGCGACATATTTCAAATTTGCGAACGTGTCGGATCGGTTGTGGGGTTGGACTAGATTTTTACGAGCGAGCGGAGCGAGCGAGCAACGGTCACAATTTCCAAGCTATACATATACCATATATTGTCTTGCATATATTTCGTGCTTGTACCTAATTTTGTCAGCCATTTCGGGCATCACGTTGCACTGTACTATGAGGAAACGGTACTAATTATGTGAAGCTATTGGTAAACCGTAAACATTTGTCAGAAGGCAATGGGATAAAGACTTCCGGCTCCTCGGGCTGGTGCGAATATATCAGAGTCCGTATGTGCCAAACCGATGGTTTGTGACACACCTTTACGCGTCTCTCGTTCGCTCCTCTCGCACGAAAGCTATAGCCTAACCTAAAACCAATCCATCCTCCGTTCATTATTCGATATGGTGGCGAGAAATTTCAAATTTGCGAACGTGTCGGATCGGTTGTGGGGTTGGACTAGATTTTTACGAGCGAGCGGAGCGAGCGAGCAACGGTGTCAATTTCCAAGCTATACATATACCATATATTTTCTTGCATATATTTCGTGCTGGTAGCTAATTTTGTCAGCCATTTCGGACATCACATTGCATTGTACTATGTGGAAATAGTACTATTTATGTGAAACTATTCATAAACTGTAAACATGTGTCGGTTGGCAATAGGATAAATACTTCCGGCTCCTCGGGCTGGTGCGAATATTTCAATGTCAGTATGTGCCAAACCGTTGGTTTATGACACACCTATACGCGTCTCTCGCTCGCTGCGCTCGCTCGAAAACTATAGCCTAACCTAAAACCAATCCATCTTGCGTTCATTATTCGATATGATGGCGACATATTTCAAATTTGCGAACGTGTCGGATCGGTTGTGGGGTTGGACTAGATTTTTACGAGCGAGCGGAGCGAGCGAGCAACGGTCACAATTTCCAAGCTATACATATACCATATATTGTCTTGCATATATTTCGTGCTTGTACCTAATTTTGTCAGCCATTTCGAACATCACGTTGCACTGTACTATGAGGAAACGGTACTAATTATGTGAAACTATTGGTAAACCGTAAACATTTGTCAGAAGGCAATAGGATAAAGACTTCCGGCTCCTCGGGCTGGTGCGAATATTTCAATGTCCGTATGTGCCAAACCGTTGGTTTATGACACACCTTTACGCGTCTCTCGCTCGCGGCGCTCGCTCGAAAACTATAGCCTAACCTAAAACCAATCCATCTTGCGTTCATTATTCGATATGATGGCGACATATTTCAAATTTGCGAACGTGTTGGATCGGTTGTGGGGTTGGACTAGATTTTTACGAGCGAGCGCAGCGAGCGAGCAACGGTCACAATTTCCAAGCTATACATATACCATATATTGTCTTGCATATATTTCGTGCTTGTACCTAATTTTGTCAGCCATTTCGGACATCACATTGCATTGTACTATGTGGAAATAGTACTATTTATGTGAAACTATTCATAAACTGTAAACATGTGTCGGTAGGCAATAGGATAAATACTTCCGGCTCCTCGAGCTGGTGCGAATATTTCAATGTCCGTATGTGCCAAACCGATGGTTTGTGACACACCTTTACGCGTCTCTCGTTCGCTGCGCTCGCACGAAAGCTATAGCCTAACCTAAAACCAATCCATCCTCCGTTCATTATTCGATATGGTGGCGACATATTTCAAATTTGCGAACGTGTGGGTTCGGTTGTGAGGTTGGACTAGATTTTTACGAGCGAGCGGAGCGAGCGAGCAACGGTCACAATTTCCAAGCTATACATATACCTTATATTGCCTTCCATATATTTCGTGTTATTACCTAATTTTGTCAGCCATTTCGGACATCACGTTGCACTGTACTGTGAGGAAACGGTACTAATTATGTGAAACTACTGGTAAACCGTAAACATTTGTCAGAAGGCAATAGGATAAAGACTTCCGGCTCCTCGGTCTGGTTCGAATATATCAATGTCCGTATGTGCCAAACCGATGGTTTGTGACACACCTTTACGCGTCTCTCGTTCGCTGCGCTCGCACGAAAGCTATAGCCTAACCTAAAACCAATCCATCTTCCGTTCATTATTCGATATGGTGGCGACATATTTCAAATTTGCGAACGTGTGGGATCGGTTGTGAGGTTGGACTAGATTTTTACGAGCGAGCGGAGCGAGCGAGCAACGGTCACAATTTCCAAGCTATACATATACCTTATATTGCCTTCCATATATTTCGTGTTATTACCTAATTTTGTCAGCCATTTCGGATATCACATTGCACTGTACTATGAGGAAATAGTACTATTTATGTGAAACTATTCATAAACTGTAAACATGTGTCGGTAGGCAATAGGATAAATACTTCCGGCTCCTCGGGCTGGTGCGAATATATCAGAGTCCGTATGTGCCAAACCGATGGTTTGTGACACACCTTTACGCGTCTCTCGTTCGCTCCTCTCGCACGAAAGCTATAGCCTAACCTAAAACCAATCCATCCTCCGTTCATTATTCGATATGGTGGCGAGAAATTTCAAATTTGCGAACGTGTCGGATCGGTTGTGGGGTTGGACTAGATTTTTACGAGCGAGCGGAGCGAGCGAGCAATGGTCACAATTTCCAAGCTATACATATACCATATATTGTCTTGCATATATTTCGTGCTTGTACCTAATTTTGTCAGCCATTTCGGACATCACATTGCATTGTACTATGTGGAAACGGTACTAATTATGTGAAACTATTGGTAAACCGTAAACATTTGTCAGAAGGCAATAGGATAAAGACTTCCGGCTCCTCGGGCTGGTGCGAATATTTCAATGTCCGTATGTGCCAAACCGTTGGTTTATGACACACCTATACGAGTCTCTCGCTCGCTGCGCTCGCTCGAAAACTATAGCCTAACCTAAAACCAATCCATCTTGCGTTCATTATTCGATATGATGGCGACATATTTCAAATTTGCGAACGTGTCGGATCGGTTGTGGGGTTGGACTAGATTTTTACGAGCGAGCGGAGCGAGCGAGCAACGGTCACAATTTCCAAGCTATACATATACCATATATTGTCTTGCATATATTTCGTGCTTGTACCTAATTTTGTCAGCCATTTCGGACATCACGTTGCACTGTACTATGAGGAAACGGTACTAATTATGTGAAACTATTGGTAAACCGTAAACATTTGTCAGAAGGCAATAGGATAAAGACTTCCGGCTCCTCGGGCTGGTGCGAATATTTCAATGTCCGTATGTGCCAAACCGTTGGTTTATGACACACCTTTACGCGTCTCTCGCTCGCGGCGCTCGCTCGAAAACTATAGCCTAACCTAAAACCAATCCATCTTGCGTTCATTATTCGATATGATGGCGACATATTTCAAATTTGCGAACGTGTTGGATCGGTTGTGGGGTTGGACTAGATTTTTACGAGCGAGCGGAGCGAGCGAGCAACGGTCACAATTTCCAAGCTATACATATACCATATATTGTCTTGCATATATTTCGTGCTTGTACCTAATTTTGTCAGCCATTTCGGACATCACGTTGCACTGTACTATGAGGAAACGGTACTAATTATGTGAAACTATTGGTAAACCGTAAACATTTGTCAGAAGGCAATAGGATAAAGACTTCCGGCTCCTCGGGCTGGTACGAATATATCAGAGTCCGTATGTGCCAAACCGATGGTTTGTGACACACCTTTACGCGTCTCTCGTTCGCTCCTCTCGCACGAAAGCTATAGCCTAACCTAAAACCAATCCATCCTCCGTTCATTATTCGATATGGTGGCGAGAAATTTCAAATTTGCGAACGTGTCGGATCGGTTGTGGGGTTCGACTAGATTTTTACGAGCGAGCGGAGCGAGCGAGCAACGGTCACAATTTCCAAGCTATACATATACCATATATTGTCTTGCATATATTTCGTGCTTGTACCTAATTTTGTCAGCCATTTCGGACATCACATTGCATTGTACTATGTGGAAATAGTACTATTTATGTGAAACTATTCATAAACTGTAAACATGTGTCGGTAGGCAATAGGATAAATACTTCCGGCTCCTCGAGCTGGTGCGAATATTTCAATGTCCGTATGTGCCAAACCGATGGTTTGTGACACACCTTTACGCGTCTCTCGTTCGCTGCGCTCGCACGAAAGCTATAGCCTAACCTAAAACCAATCCATCCTCCGTTCATTATTCGATATGGTGGCGACATATTTCAAATTTGCGAACGTGTGGGATCGGTTGTGAGGTTGGACTAGATTTTTACGAGCGAGCGGAGCGAGCGAGCAACGGTCACAATTTCCAAGCTATACATATACCTTATATTGCCTTCCATATATTTCGTGTTATTACCTAATTTTGTCAGCCATTTCGGACATCACGTTGCACTGTACTGTGAGGAAACGGTACTAATTATGTGAAACTATTGGTAAACCGTAAACATTTGTCAGAAGGCAATAGGATAAATACTTCCGGCTCCTCGAGCTGGTGCGAATATTTCAATGTCCGTATGTGCCAAACCGATGGTTTGTGACACACCTTTACGCGTCTCTCGTTCGCTGCGCTCGCTCGAAAACTATAGCCTAACCTAAAACCAATCCATCTTGCGTTCATTATTCGATATGATGGCGAGAAATTTCAAATTTGCGAACGTGTCGGATCGGTTGTGGGGTTGGACTAGATTTTTACGAGCGAGCGGAGCGAGCGAGCAACGGTCACAATTTCCAAGCTATACATATACCATATATTGTCTTGCATATATTTCGTGCTGGTAGCTAATTTTGTCAGCCATTTCGGACATCACATTGCATTGTACTATGTGGAAATAGTACTATTTATGTGAAACTATTCATAAACTGTAAACATGTGTCGGTAGGCAATAGGATAAATACTACCGGCTCCTCGGGCTGGTGCGAATATTTCAATGTCCGTATGTGCCAAACCGTTGGTTTATGACACACCTATACGCGTCTCTCGCTTGCTGCGCTCGCTCGAAAACTATAGCCTAACCTAAAACCAATCCATCTTGCGTTCATTATTCGATATGATGGCGACATATTTCAAATTTGCGAACGTGTCGGATCGGTTGTGGGGTTCGACTAGATTTTTACGAGCGAGCGGAGCGAGCGAGCAACGGTCACAATTTCCAAGCTATACATATACCATATATTGTCTTGCATATATTTCGTGCTTGTACCTAATTTTGTCAGCCATTTCGGACATCACGTTGCACTGTACTATGAGGAAACGGTACTAATTATGTGAAACTATTGGTAAACCGTAAACATTTGTCAGAAGGCAATGGGATAAAGACTTCCGGCTCCTCGGGCTGGTGCGAATATTTCAATGTCAGTATGTGCCAAACCGTTGGTCTATGACACACCTATACGCGTCTCTCGCTCTCTGCGCTCGCTCGAAAACTATAGCCTAACCTAAAACCAATCCATCTTGCGTTCATTATTCGATATGATGGCGACATATTTCAAATTTGCGAACGTGTCGGATCGGTTGTGGGGTTGGACTAGATTTTTAAGAGCGAGCGCAGCGAGCGAGCAACGGTTACAATTTCCAAGCTATACATATACCATATATTGTCTTGCATATATTTCGTGCTTGTACCTAGTTTTGTCAGCCATTTCGGACATCACGTTGCACTGTACTATGAGGAAACGGTACTAATTATGTGAAACTATTGGTAAACCGTAAACATCTGTCAGAAGGCAATAGGATAAAGACTTCCGGCTCCTCGGATTGGTGCGAATATATCAGAGTCCGTATGTGCCAAACCGATGGTTTGTGACACACCTTTACGCGTCTCTCGTTCGCTCCTCTCGCACGAAAGCTATAGCCTAACCTAAAACCAATCCATCCTCCGTTCATTATTCGATATGGTGGCGAGAAATTTCAAATTTGCGAACGTGTCGGATCGGTTGTGGGGTTGGACTAGATTTTTACGAGCGAGCGGAGCGAGCGAGCAACGGTCACAATTTCCAAGCTATACATATACCATATATTGTCTTGCATATATTTCGTGCTTGTACCTAATTTTGTCAGCCATTTCGGACATCACATTGCATTGTACTATGTGGAAATAGTACTATTTATGTGAAACTATTCATAAACTGTAAACATGTGTCGGTAGGCAATAGGATAAATACTTCCGGCTCCTCGGGCTGGTGCGAATATTTCAATGTCCGTATGTGCCAAACCGTTGGTTTATGACACACCTATACGCGTCTCTCGCTCGCTGCGCTCGCTCGAAAACTATAGCCTAACCTAAAACCAATCCACCTTGCGTTCATTATTCGATATGATGGCGACATATTTCAAATTTGCGAACGTGTCGGATCGGTTGTGGGGTTGGACTAGATTTTTACGAGCGAGCGGAGCGAGCGAGCAACGGTCACAATTTCCAAGCTATACATATACCATATATTGTCTTGCATATATTTCGTGCTTGTACCTAATTTTGTCAGCCATTTCGGGCATCACGTTGCACTGTACTATGAGGAAACGGTACTAATTATGTGAAACTATTGGTAAACCGTAAACATTTGTCAGAAGGCAATGGGATAAAGACTTCCGGCTCCTCGGGCTGGTGCGAATATATCAGAGTCCGTATGTGCCAAACCGATGGTTTGTGACACACCTTTACGCGTCTCTCGTTCGCTCCTCTCGCACGAAAGCTATAGCCTAACCTAAAACCAATCCATCCTCCGTTCATTATTCGATATGGTGGCGAGAAATTTCAAATTTGCGAACGTGTCGGATCGGTTGTGGGGTTGGACTAGATTTTTACGAGCGAGCGGAGCGAGCGAGCAACGGTGTCAATTTCCAAGCTATACATATACCATATATTTTCTTGCATATATTTCGTGCTGGTAGCTAATTTTGTCAGCCATTTCGGACATCACATTGCATTGTACTATGTGGAAATAGTACTATTTATGTGAAACTATTCATAAACTGTAAACATGTGTCGGTTGGCAATAGGATAAATACTTCCGGCTCCTCGGGCTGGTGCGAATATTTCAATGTCAGTATGTGCCAAACCGTTGGTTTATGACACACCTATACGCGTCTCTCGCTCGCTGCGATCGCTCGAAAACTATAGCCTAACCTAAAACCAATCCATCTTGCGTTCATTATTCGATATGATGGCGACATATTTCAAATTTGCGAACGTGTCGGATCGGTTGTGGGGTTGGACTAGATTTTTACGAGCGAGCGCAGCGAGCGAGCAACGGTTACAATTTCCAAGCTATACATATACCATATATTGTCTTGCATATATTTCGTGCTTGTACCTAATTTTGTCAGCCATTTCGGACATCACGTTGCACTGTACTATGAGGAAACGGTACTAATTATGTGAAACTATTGGTAAACCGTAAACATCTGTCAGAAGGCAATAGGATAAAGACTTCCGGCTCCTCGGGCTGGTTCGAATATATCAATGTCCGTATGTGCCAAACCGATGGTTTGTGACACACCTTTACGCATCTCTCGTTCGCTGCGCTCGCACGAAAGCTATAGCCTAACCTAAAACCAATCCACCTTGCGTTCATTATTCGATATGATGGCGACATATTTCAAATTTGCGAACGTGTCGGATCGGTTGTGGGGTTGGACTAGATTTTTACGAGCGAGCGGAGCGAGCGAGCAACGGTCACAATTTCCAAGCTATACATATACCATATATTGTCTTGCATATATTTCGTGCTTGTACCTAATTTTGTCAGCCATTTCGGACATCACATTGCATTGTACTATGTGGAAATAGTACTATTTATGTGAAACTAATCATAAACTGTAAACATGTGTCGGTAGGCAATAGGATAAATACTTCCGGCTCCTCGGGCTGGTGCGAATATTTCAATGTCCGTATGTGCCAAACCGTTTGTTTATGACACACCTATACGCGTCTCTCGCTCGCTGCGCTCGCTCGAAAACTATAGCCTAACCTAAAACCAATCCACCTTGCGTTCATTATTCGATATGATGGCGACATATTTCAAATTTGCGAACGTGTCGGATCGGTTGTGGGGTTGGACTAGATTTTTACGAGCGAGCGGAGCGAGCGAGCAACGGTCACAATTTCCAAGCTATACATATACCATATATTGTCTTGCATATATTTCGTGCTTGTACCAAATTTTGTCAGCCATTTCGGACATCACGTTGCACTGTACTATGAGGAAACGGTACTAATTATGTGAAACTATTGGTAAACCGTAAACATCTGTCAGAAGGCAATAGGATAAAGACTTCCGGCTCCTCGGGCTGGTTCGAATATATCAATGTCCGTATGTGCCAAACCGATGGTTTGTGACACACCTTTACGCATCTCTCGTTCGCTGCGCTCGCACGAAAGCTATAGCCTAACCTAAAACCAATCCACCTTGCGTTCATTATTCGATATGATGGCGACATATTTCAAATTTGCGAACGTGTCGGATCGGTTGTGGGGTTGGACTAGATTTTTACGAGCGAGCGGAGCGAGCGAGCAACGGTCACAATTTCCAACCTATACATACACCTTATATTGCCTTCCATATATTTCGTGTTATTACCTAATTTTGTCAGCCATTTCGGACATCACGTTGCACTGTACTATGAGGAAACGGTACTAATTATGTGAAACTATTGGTAAACCGTAAACATTTGTCAGAAGGCAATAGGATAAAGACTTCCGGCTCCTCGGGCTGGTGCGAATATATCAGAGTCCGTATGTGCCAAACCGATGGTTTATGACACACCTTTACGCGTCTCTCGTTCGCTCCTCTCGCACGAAAGCTATAGCCTAACCTAAAACCAATCCATCCTCCGTTCATTATTCGATATGGTGGCGAGAAATTTCAAATTTGCGAACGTGTCGGATCGGTTGTGGGGTTGGACTAGATTTTTACGAGCGAGCGGAGCGAGCGAGCAACGGTCACAATTTCCAAGCTATACATATACCATATATTGTCTTGCATATATTTCGTGCTTGTACCTAATTTTGTCAGCCATTTCGGACATCACATTGCATTGTACTATGTGGAAATAGTACTATTTATGTGAAACTAATCATAAACTGTAAACATGTGTCGGTAGGCAATAGGATAAATACTTCCGGCTCCTCGGGCTGGTGCGAATATTTCAATGTCCGTATGTGCCAAACCGTTGGTTTATGACACACCTATACGCGTCTCTCGCTCGCTGCGCTCGCTCGAGAACTATAGCCTAACCTAAAACCAATCCATCTTGCGTTCATTATTCGATATGATGGCGACATATTTCAAATTTGCGAACGTGTCGGATCGGTTGTGGGGTTGGACTAGATTTTTACGAGCGAGCGCAGCGAGCGAGCAACGGTCACAATTTCCAAGCTACACATATACCATATATTGTCTTGCATATATTTCGTGCTTGTGCCTAATTTTGTCAGCCATTTCGGACATCACATTGCATTATACTATGTGGAAATAGTACCATTTATATGAAACTATTCATAAACTGTAAACATGTGTCGGTAGGCAATAGGATAAATACTTCCGGCTCCTCGGGCTGGTGCGAATATTTCAATGTCCGTATGTGCCAAACCGTTGGTTTATGACACACCTATACGCGTCTCTCGCTCGCTGCGCTCGCTCGAAAACTATAGCCTAACCTAAAACCAATCCATCTTGCGTTCATTATTCGATATGATGGCGACATATTTCAAATTTGCGAACGTGTCGGATCGGTTGTGGGGTTGGACTAGATTTTTACGAGCGAGCGCAGCGAGCGAGCAACGGTCACAATTTCCAAGCTATACATATACCATATATTGTCTTGCATATATTTCGTGCTTGTACCTAATTTTGTCACCCATTTCGGACATCACGTTGCACTGTACTATAAGGAAACGGTACTAATTATGTGAAACTATTGGTAAACCGTAAACATTTGTCAGAAGGCAATAGGATAAAGACTTCCGGCTCCTCGGGCTGGTTCGAATATATCAATGTCCGTATGTGCCAAACCGATGGTTTGTGACACACCTTTACGCGTCTCTCGTTCGCTGCGCTCGCACGAAAGCTATAGCCTAATCTAAAACCAATCCATCTTCCGTTCATTATTCGATATGGTGGCGACATATTTCAAATTTGCGAACGTGTGGGATCGGTTGTGAGGTTGGACTAGATTTTTACGAGCGAGCGGAGCGAGCGAGCAACGGTCACAATTTCCAAGCTATACATATACCTTATATTGCCTTCCATATATTTCGTGTTATTACCTAATTTTGTCAGCCATTTCGGACATCACATTGCACTGTACTATGAGGAAATAGTACTATTTATGTGAAACTATTCATAAACTGTAAACATGTGTCGGTAGGCAATAGGATAAATACTTCCGGCTCCTCGGGCTGGTGCGAATATTTCAATGTCCGTATGTGCCAAACCGTTGGTTTATGACACACCTATACGCGTCTCTCGCTCGCTGCGCTCGCTCGAAAACTATAGCCTAACCTAAAACCAATCCACCTTGCGTTCATTATTCGATATTATGGCGACATATTTCAAATTTGCGAACGTGTCGGATCGGTTGTGGGGTTGGACTAGATTTTTACGAGCGAGCGGAGCGAGCGAGCAACGGTCACAATTTCCAAGCTATACATATACCATATATTGTCTTGCATATATTTCGTGCTTGTACCTAATTTTGTCAGCCATTTCGGACATCACGTTGCACTGTACTATGAGGAAACGGTACTAATTATGTGAAACTATTGGTAAACCGTAAACATTTGTCAGAAGGCAATAGGATAAAGACTTCCGGCTCCTCGGGCTGGTGCGAATATATCAGAGTCCGTATGTGCCAAACCGATGGTTTGTGACACACCTTTACGCGTCTCTCGTTTGCTCCTCTCGCACGAAAGCTATAGCCTAACCTAAAACCAATCCATCCTCCGTTCATTATTCGATATGGTGGCGAGAAATTTCAAATTTGCGAACGTGTCGGATCGGTTGTGGGGTTGGACTAGATTTTTACGAGCGAGCGCAGCGAGCGAGCAACGGTCACAATTTCCAAGCTATACATATACAATATATTGTCTTGCATATATTTCGTGCTTGTACCTAATTTCGTCAGCCATTTCGGACATCACGTTGCACTGTACTATGAGGAAACGGTACTAATTATGTGAAACTATTGGTAAACCGTAAACATTTGTCAGAAGGCAATAGGATAAAGACTTCCGGCTCCTCGGGCTGGTTCGAATATATCAATGTCCGTATGTGCCAAACCGATGGTTTGTGACACACCTTTACGCGTCTCTCGTTCGCTGCGCTCGCACGAAAGCTATAGCCTAACCTAAAACCAATCCATCTTCCGTTCATTATTCGATATGGTGGCGACATATTTCAAATTTGCGAACGTGTGGGATCGGTTGTGAGGTTGGACTAGATTTTTACGAGCGAGCGGAGCGTGCGAGCAACGGTCACAATTTCCAAGCTATACATATACCTTATATTGCCTTCCATATATTTCGTGTTATTACCTAATTTTGTCAGCCATTTCGGACATCACATTGCACTGTACTATGAGGAAATAGTACTATTTATGTGAAACTATTCATAAACTGTAAACATGTGTCGGTAGGCAATAGGATAAATACTTCCGGCTCCTCGGACTGGTGCGAATATTTCAATGTCCGTATGTGCCAAACCGTTGGTTTATGACACACCTATACGCGTCTCTCGCTCGCTGCGCTCGCTCGAAAACTATAGCCTAACCTAAAACCAATCCACCGTGCGTTCATTATTCGATATGATGGCGACATATTTCAAATTTGCGAACGTGTCGGATCGGTTGTGGGCTTGGACTAGATTTTTACGAGCGAGCGGAGCGAGCGAGCAACGGTCACAATTTCCAAGCTATACATATACCATATATTGTCTTGCATATAATTCGTGCTTGTACCTAATTTTGTCAGCCATTTCGGACATCACGTTGCACTGTACTATGAGGAAACGGTACTAATTATGTGAAACTATTGGTAAACCGTAAACATTTGTCAGAAGGCAATAGGATAAAGACTTCCGGCTACTCGGGCTGGTGCGAATATATCAGAGTCCGTATGTGCCAAACCGATGGTTTGTGACACACCTTTACGCGTCTCTCGTTCGCTCCTCTCGCACGAAAGCTATAGCCTAACCTAAAACCAATCCATCCTCCGTTCATTATTCGATATGGTGGCGAGAAGTTTCAAATTTGCGAACGTGTCGGATCGGTTGTGGGGTTGGACTAGATTTTTACGAGCGAGCGGAGCGAGCGAGCAACGGTCACAATTTCCAAGCTATACATATACCATATATTGTCTTGCACATATTTCGTGCTTGTACATAATTTTGTCAGCCATTTCGGACATCACATTGCATTGTACTATGTGGAAATAGTACTATTTATGTGAAACTATTCATAAACTGTAAACATGTGTCGGTAGGCAATAGGATAAATACTTCCGGCTCCTCGGGCTGGTGCGAATATTTCAATGTCCGTATGTGCCAAACCGATGGTTTGTGACATACCTTTACGCGTCTCTCGTTCGCTCCTCTCGCGCGAAAGCTATAGCCTAACCTAAAACCAATCCATCCTCCGTTCATTATTCGATATGGTGGCGAGAAATTTCAAATTTGCGAACGTGTCGGATCGGTTGTGGTGTTGGACTAGATTTTTACGAGCGAGCGGAGCGAGCGAGCAACGGTCACAATTTCCAAGCTATACATATACCGTATATTGCCTTCCATATATTTCGTGTTATTACCTAATTTTGTCAGCCATTTCGGACATCACATTGCACTGTACTATGAGGAAATAGTACTATTTATGTGAAACTATTCATAAACTGTAAACATGTGTCGGTAGGCAATAGGATAAATACTTCCGGCTCCTCGGGCTGGTGCGAATATTTCAATGTCCGTATGTGCCAAACCGTTGGTTTATGACACACCTATACGCGTCTCTCGCTCGCTGCGCTCGCTCGAAAACTATAGCCTAACCTAAAACCAATCCATCTTGCGTTCATTATTCGATATGATGGCGACATATTTCAAATTTGCGAACGTGTCGGATCGGTTGTGGGGTTGGACTAGATTTTTACGAGCGAGCGCAGCGAGCGAGCAACGGTCACAATTTCCAAGCTATACATATACCATATATTGTCTTGCATATATTTCGTGCTTGTACCTAATTTTGTCACCCATTTCGGACATCACGTTGCACTGTACTATGAGGAAACGGTACTAATTATGTGAAACTATTGGTAAACCGTAAACATTTGTCAGAAGGCAATAGGATAAAGACTTCCGGCTACTCGGGCTGGTGCGAATATATCAGAGTCCGTATGTGCCAAACCGATGGTTTGTGACACACCTTTACGCGTCTCTCGTTCGCTCCTCTCGCACGAAAGCTATAGCCTAACCTAAAACCAATCCATCCTCCGTTCATTATTCGATATGGTGGCGAGAAGTTTCAAATTTGCGAACGTGTCGGATCGGTTGTGGGGTTGGACTAGATTTTTACGAGCGAGCGGAGCGAGCGAGCAACGGTCACAATTTCCAAGCTATACATATACCATATATTGTCTTGCACATATTTCGTGCTTGTACATAATTTTGTCAGCCATTTCGGACATCACATTGCATTGTACTATGTGGAAATAGTACTATTTATGTGAAACTATTCATAAACTGTAAACATGTGTCGGTAGGCAATAGGATAAATACTTCCGGCTCCTCGGGCTGGTGCGAATATTTCAATGTCCGTATGTGCCAAACCGATGGTTTGTGACATACCTTTACGCGTCTCTCGTTCGCTCCTCTCGCGCGAAAGCTATAGCCTAACCTAAAACCAATCCATCCTCCGTTCATTATTCGATATGGTGGCGAGAAATTTCAAATTTGCGAACGTGTCGGATCGGTTGTGGTGTTGGACTAGATTTTTACGAGCGAGCGGAGCGAGCGAGCAACGGTCACAATTTCCAAGCTATACATATACCTTATATTGCCTTCCATATATTTCGTGTTATTACCTAATTTTGTCAGCCATTTCGGACATCACATTGCACTCTACTATGAGGAAATAGTACTATTTATGTGAAACTATTCATAAACTGTAAACATGTGTCGGTAGGCAATAGGATAAATACTTCCGGCTCCTCGGGCTGGTGCGAATATTTCAATGTCCGTATGTGCCAAACCGTTGGTTTATGACACACCTATACGCGTCTCTCGCTCGCTGCGCTCGCTCGAAAACTATAGCCTAACCTAAAACCAATCCATCTTGCGTTCATTATTCGATATGATGGCGACATATTTCAAATTTGCGAACGTGTCGGATCGGTTGTGGGGTTGGACTAGATTTTTACGAGCGAGCGCAGCGAGCGAGCAACGGTCACAATTTCCAAGCTATACATATACCATATATTGTCTTGCATATATTTCGTGCTTGTACCTAATTTTGTCACCCATTTCGGACATCACGTTGCACTGTACTATGAGGAAACGGTACTAATTATGTGAAACTATTGGTAAACCGTAAACATTTGTCAGAAGGCAATAGGATAAAGACTTCCGGCTCCTCGGGCTGGTTCGAATATATCAATGTCCGTATGTGCCAAACCGATGGTTTGTGACACACCTTTACGCGTCTCTCGTTCGCTCCTCTCGCACGAAAGCTATAGCCTAACCTAAAACCAATCCATCCTCCGTTCATTATTCGATATGGTGGCGAGAAATTTCAAATTTGCGAACGTGTCGGATCGGTTTTGGGGTTGGACTAGATTTTTACGAGCGAGCGGAGCGAGCGGAGCGAGCGAGCAACGGTCACAATTTCCAAGCTATACATATACCTTATATTGCCTTCCATATATTTCGTGTTATTACCTAATTTTGTCAGCCATTTCGGACATCACGTTGCACTGTACTATGAGGAAACGGTACTAATTATGTGAAACTATTGGTAAACCGTAAACATTTGTCAGAAGGCAATAGGATAAAGACTTCCGGCTCCTCGGGCTGGTGCGAATATATCAGAGTCCGTATGTGCCAAACCGATGGTTTGTGACACACCTTTACGCGTCCCTCGTTCGCTCCTCTCGCACGAAAGCTATAGCCTAACCTAAAACCAATCCATCCTCCGTTCATTATTCGATATGGTGGCGAGAAATTTCAAATTTGCGAACGTGTCGGATCGGTTGTGGGGTTGGACTAGATTTTTACGAGCGAGCGCAGCGAGCGAGCAACGGTCACAATTTCCAAGCTATACATATACCATATATTGTCTTGCATATATTTCGTGCTTGTACCTAATTTTGTCAGCCATTTCGGACATCACGTTGCACTGTACTATGAGGAAACGGTACTAATTATGTGAAACTATTGGTAAACCGTAAACATTTGTCAGAATGCAATAGGATAAAGACTTCCGGCTCCTCGGGCTGGTTCGAATATATCAATGTCCGTATGTGCCAAACCGATGGTTTGTGACACACCTTTACGCGTATCTCGTTCGCTGCGCTCGCACGAAAGCTATAGCCTAACCTAAAACCAATCCATCTTCCGTTCATTATTCGATATGGTGGCGACATATTTCAAATTTGCGAACGTGTGGGATCGGTTGTGAGGTTGGACTAGATTTTTACGAGCCAGCGGAGCGAGCGAGCAACAGTCACAATTTCCAAGCTATACATATACCATATATAGTCTTGCATATATTTCGTGCTTGTACCTAATTTTGTCAGCCATTTCGGACATCACGTTGCACTGTACTATGAGGAAACGGTACTAATTATGTGAAACTATTGGTAAACCGTAAACATTTGTCAGAAGGCAATAGGATAAAGACTTCCGGCTCCTCGGGCTGGTGCGAATATATCAGAGTCCGTATGTGCCAAACCGATGGTTTATGACACACCTTTACGCGTCTCTCGTTCGCTCCTCTCGCACGAAAGCTATAGCCTAACCTAAAACCAATCCATCCTCCGTTCATTATTCGATATGGTGGCGAGAAATTTCAAATTTGCGAACGTGTCGTATCGGTTGTGGGGTTGGACTAGATTTTTACGAGCGAGCGGAGCGAGCGAGCAACGGTCACAATTTCCAAGCTATACATATACCATATATTGTCTTGCATATATTTCGTGCTTGTACCTAATTTTGTCAGCCATTTCGGACATGACGTTGCACTGTACTATGAGGAAACGGTACTAATTATGTGAAACTATTGGTAAACCGTAAACATTTGTCAGAAGGCAATAGGATAAAGACTTCCGGCTCCTCGGGCTGGTTCGAATATATCAGAGTCCGTATGTGCCAAACCGATGGTATGTGACACACTTTTACGCGTCTCTCGTTCGCTCCTCTCGCACGAAAGCTATAGCCTAACCTAAAACCAATCCATCCTCCGTTCATTATTCGATATGGTGGCGAGAAATTTCAAATTTGCGAACGTGTCGGATCGGTTGTGGGGTTGGACTAGATTTTTACGAGCGAGCGGAGCGAGCGAGCAACGGTCACAATTTCCAAGCTATACATATACCTTATATTGCCTTCCATATATTTCGTGTTATTACCTAATTTTGTCAGCCATTTCGGACATCACATTGCACTGTACTATGTGGAAATAGTACTATTTATGTGAAACTATTCATAAACTGTAAACATGTGTCGGTAGGCAATAGGATAAATACTTCCGGCTCCTCGGGCTGGTGCGAATATTTCAATGTCCGTATGTGCCAAACCGTTGGTTTATGACACACCTATACGCGTCTCTCGCTCGCTGAGCTCGCTCGAAAACTATAGCCTAACCTAAAAACAATCCACCTTGCGTTCATTATTCGATATGATGGCGACATATTTCAAATTTGCGAACGTGTCGGATCGGTTGTGGGGTTGGACTAGATTTTTACGAGCGAGCGGAGCGAGCGAGCAACGGTCACAATTTCCAAGCTATACATATACCATATATTGTCTTGCATATATTTCGTGCTTGTACCTAATTTTGTCAGCCATTGCGGACATCACGTTGCACTGTACTATGAGGAAACGGTACTAATTATGTGAAACTATTGGTAAGCCGTAAACATTTGTCAGAAGGCAATAGGATAAAGACTTCCGGCTCCTCGGGCTGGTGCGAATATATCAGAGTCCGTATGTGCCAAACCGATGGTTTGTGACACACCTTTACGCGTCTCTCGTTCGCTCTTCTCGCACGAAAGCTATAGCCTAACCTAAAACCAATCCATCCTCCGTTCATTATTCGATATGGTGGCGGGAAATTTCAAATTTGCGAACGTGTCGGATCGGTTGTGGGGTTGGACTAGATTTTTACGAGCGAGCGGAGCGAGCGAGCAGCGGTCACAATTTCCAAGCTATACATATACCATACATTGTCTTGCATATATTTCGTGCTTGTACCTAATTTTGTCAGCCATTTCGGACATCACATTGCATTATACTATGTGGAAGTAGTACCATTTATGTGAAACTATTCATAAACTGTAAACATGTGTCGGTAGGCAATAGGATAAATACTTCCGGCTCCTCGGGCTGGTGCGAATATTTCAATGTCCGTATGTGCCAAACCGTTGGTTTATGACACACCTATACGCGACTCTCGCTCGCTGCGCTCGCTCGAAAACTATAGCCTAACCTAAAACCAATCCATCTTGCGTTCATTATTCGATATGATGGCGACATATTTCAAATTTGCGAACGTGTCGGATCGGTTGTGGGGTTGGACTAGATTTTTACGAGCGAGCGCAGCGAGCGAGCAACGGTCACAATTTCCAAGCTATACATATACCATATATTGTCTTGCATATATTTCGTGCTTGTACCTAATTTTGTAACCCATTTCGGACATCACGTTGCACTGTACTATGAGGAAACGGTACTAATTATGTGAAACTATTGGTAAACCGTAAACATTTGTCAGAAGGCAATAGGATAAAGACTTCCGGCTCCTCGGGCTGGTTCGAATATATCAATGTCCGTATGTGCCAAACCGATGGTTTGTGACACACCTTTACGCGTCTCTCGTTCGCTGCGCTCGCACGAAAGCTATAGCCTAACCTAAAACCAATCCATCTTCCGTTCATTATTCGATATGGTGGCGACATATTTCAAATTTGCGAACGTGTGGGATCGGTTGTGAGGTTGGACTAGATTTTTACGAGCGAGCGGAGCGAGCGAGCAACGGTCACAATTTCCAAGCTATACATATACCTTATATTGCCTTCCATATATTTCGTGTTATTACCTAATTTTGTCAGCCATTTCGGACATCACATTGCACTGTACTATGAGGAAATAGTACTATTTATGTGAAACTATTCATAAACTGTAAACATGTGTCGGTAGGCAATAGGATAAATACTTCCGGCTCCTCGGACTGGTGCGAATATTTCAATGTCCGTATGTGCCAAACCGTTGGTTTATGACACACCTATACGCGTATCTCGCTCGCTGCGATCGCTCGAAAACTATAGCCTAACCTAAAACCAATCCACCTTGCGTTCATTATTCGATATGATGGCGACATATTTCAAATTTGCGAACGTGTCGGATCGGTTGTGGGGTTGGACTAGATTTTTACGAGCGAGCGGAGCGAGCGAGCAACGGTCACAATTTCCAAGCTATACATATACCATATATTGTCTTGCATATATTTCGTGCTTGTACCTAATTTTGTCAGCCATTTCGGACATCACGTTGCACTGTACTATGAGGAAACGGTACTAATTATGTGAAACTATTGGTAAACCGTAAACATTTGTCAGAAGGCAATAGGATAAAGACTTCCGGCTCCTCGGGCTGATTCGAATATATCAATGTCCGTATGTGCCAAACCGATGGTTTGTGACACACCTTTACGCGTCTCTCGTTCGCTGCGCTCGCACGAAAGCTATAGCCTAACCTAAAACCAATCCATCCTCCGTTCATTATTCGATATGGTGACGAGAAATTTCAAATTTACGAACGTGTCGGATAGGTTGTGGGGTTGGACTAGATTTTTACGAGCGAGCGGAGCGAGCGAGCAACGGTCACAATTTCCAAGCTATACATATACCATATATTGTCTTGCATATATTTCGTGCTTGTACATAATTTTGTCAGCCATTTCGGACATCACATTGCATTGTACTATGTGGAAATAGTACTATTTATGTGAAACTATTCATAAACTGTAGACATGTGTCGGTAGGCAATAGGATAAATACTTCCGGCTCCTCGGGCTGGTGCGAATATTTCAATGTCCGTATGTGCCAAACCGATGGTTTGTGACATACCTTTACGCGTCTCTCGTTCGCTCCTCTCGCACGAAAGCTATAGCCTAACCTAAAACCAATCCATCCTCCGTTCATTATTCGATATGGTGGCGAGAAATTTCAAATTTGCGAACGTGTCGGATCGGTTGTGGTGTTGGACTAGATTTTTACGAGCGAGCGGAGCGAGCGAGCAACGGTCACAATTTCCAAGCTATACATATACCTTATATTGCCTTCCATATATTTCGTGTTATTACCTAATTTTGTCAGCCATTTCGGACATCACATTGCACTGTACTATGAGGAAATAGTACTATTTATGTGAAACTATTCATAAACTGTAAACATGTGTCGGTAGGCAATAGGATAAATACTTCCGGCTCCTCGGGCTGGTGCGAATATTTCAATGTCCGTATGTGCCAAACCGTTGATTTATGACACACCTATACGCGTCTCTCGCTCGCTAGGCTCGCTCGAAAACTATAGCCTAACCTAAAACCAATCCACCTTGCGTTCATTATTCGATATGATGGCGACATATTTCAAATTTGCGAACGTGTCGGATCGGTTGTGGGGTTGGACTAGATTTTTACGAGCGAGCGGAGCGAGCGAGCAACGGTCACAATTTCCAAGCTATACATATACCTTATATTGCCTTCCATATATTTCGTGTTATTACCTAATTTTGTCAGCCATTTCGGACATCACGTTGCACTTTACTATGAGGAAACGGTACTAATTATGTGAAACTATTGGTAAACCGTAAACATTTGTCAGAAGGCAATAGGATAAAGACTTCCGGCTCCTCGGGTTGGTGCGAATATATCAGAGTCCGTATGTGCCAAACCGATGGTTTGTGACACACCTTTACGCGTCTCTCGTTCGCTCCTCTCGCACGAAAGCTATAGCCTAACCTAAAACCAATCCATCCTCCGTTCATTATTCGATATGGTGGCGAGAAATTTCAAATTTGCGAACGTGTCGGATCGGTTGTGGGGTTGGACTAGATTTTTACGAGCGAGAGGAGCGAGCGAGCAACGGTCACAATTTCCAAGCTATACATATACCTTATATTGCCTTCCATATATTTCGTGTTATTACCTAATATTGTCAGCCATTTCGGACATCACGTTGCACTGTACTATGAGGAAACGGTACTAATTATGTGAAACTATTGGTAAACCGTAAACATTTGTCAGAAGGCAATAGGATAAAGACTTCCGTCTCCTCGGGCTGGTGCGAATATATCAGAGTCCGTATGTGCCAAACCGATGGTTTGTGACACACCTTTACGCGTCCCTCGTTCGCTCCTCTCGCACGAAAGCTATAGCCTAACCTAAAACCAATCCATCCTCCGTTCATTATTCGATATGATGGCGACATATTTCAAATTTGCGAACGTGTCGGATCGGTTGTGGGGTTGGACTAGATTTTTACTAGAGAGCGGAGCGAGCGAGCAACGGTCACTATTTCCAAGCTATACATATACCATATATTGTCTTGCATATATTTCGTGCTTGTACCTAATTTTGTCACCCATTTCGGACATCACGTTGCACTGTACTATGAGGAAACGGTACTAATTATGTGAAACTATTGGTAGACCGTAAACATTTGTCAGAAGGCAATAGGATAAAGACTTCCGGCTCCTCGGGCTGGTTCGAATATATCAATGTCCGTATGTGCCAAACCGATGGAATGTGACACACCTTTACGCGTCTCTCGTTCGCTGCGCTCGCACGAAAGCTATAGCCTAACCTAAAACCAATCCATCTTCCGTTCATTATTCGATATGGTGGCGACATATTTCAAATTTGCGAACGTGTGGGATCGGTTGTGAGGTTGGACTAGATTTTTACGAGCGAGCGGAGCGAGCGAGCAACGGTCACAATTTCCAAGCTATACATATACCTTATATTGCCTTCCATATATTTCGTGTTATTACCTAATTTTGTCAGCCATTTCGGACATCACATTGCACTGTACTATGAGGAAATAGTACTATTTATGTGAAACTATTCATAAACTGTAAACATGTGTCGGTAGGCAATAGGATAAATACTTCCGGCTCCTCGGGCTGGTGCGAATATTTCAATGTCCGTATGTGCCAAACCGTTGGTTTATGACACACCTATACGCGTCTCTCGCTCGCTGCGCTCGCTCGAAAATTATAGCCTAACCTAAAACCAATCCACCTTGCGTTCATTATTCGATATGGTGGCGAGAAGTTTCAAATTTGCGAACGTGTCTGATCGGTTGTGGGGTTGGACTAGATTTTTACGAGCGAGCGGAGCGAGCGAGCAACGGTCACAATTTCCAAGCTATACATATACCATATATTGTCTTGAATATATTTCGTGCTTGTACCTAATTTTGTCAGCCATTTCGGACATCACGTTGCACTTTACTATGAGGAAACGGTACTAATTATGTGAAACTATTGGTAAACCGTAAACATTTGTCAGAAGGCAATAGGATAAAGACTTCCGGCTCCTCGGGCTGGTGCGAATATATCAGAGTCCGTATGTGCCAAACCGATGGTTTGTGACACACCTTTACGCGTCTCTCGTTCGCTCCTCTCGCACGAAAGCTATAGCCTAACCTAAAACCAATCCATCCTCCGTTCATTATTCGATATGGTGCCGAGAAATTTCAAATTTACGAACGTGTCGGATCGGTTGTGGGGTTGGACTAGATATTTACGAGCGAGCGGAGCGAGCGAGCAACGGTCTCAATTTCCAAGCTATACATATACCTTATATTGCCTTCCATATATTTCGTGTTATTACCTAATTTTGTCAGCCATTTCGGACATCACGTTGCACTGTACTATGAGGAAACGGTACTAATTATGTGAAACTATTGGTAAACCGTAAACATTTGTCAGAAGGCAATAGGATAAAGACTTCCGGCTCCTCGGGCTGGTGCGAATATATCAGAGTCCGTATGTGCCAAACCGATGGTTTGTGACACACCTTTACGCGTCCCTCGTTCGCTCCTCTCGCACGAAAGCTATAGCCTAACCTAAAACCAATCCATCCTCCGTTCATTATTCGATATGATGGCGACATATTTCAAATTTGCGAACGTGTCGGATCGGTTGTGGGGTTGGACTAGATTTTTACGAGAGAGCGGAGCGAGCGAGCAACGGTCACAATTTCCAAGCTATACATATACCATATATTGTCTTGCATATATTTCGTTCTTGTACCTAATTTTGTCAGCCATTTCGGACATACACGTTGCACTGTACTATGAGGAAACGGTACTAATTATGTGAAACTATTGGTAAACCGGAAACATTTGTCAGAAGGCAATAGGATAAAGACTTCCGGCTCCTCGGGCTGGTGCGAATATATCAATGTCCGTATCTGCCAAACCGATGGTTTGTGACACACCTTTACGCGTCTCTCGTTCGCTGCGCTCGCACGAAAGCTATAGCCTAACCTAAAACCAATCCATCTTCCGTTCATTATGCGATATGGTGGCGACATAATTCAAATTTGCGAACGTGTGGGATCGGTTGTGAGGTTGGACTAGATTTTTACGAGCTTGCGGTGCGAGCGAGCAACGGTCACAATTTCCAAGCTATACATATACCTTATATTGCCTTCCATATATTTCGTGTTATTACCAAATTTTGTCAGCCATTTCGGACATCACATTGCACTGTACTATGTGGAAATAGTACTATTTATGTGAAACTATTGGTAAACTGTAAACATTTGTCAGTAGCAATAGGATAAAGACTTCCGGCTCCTCGGGCTGGTGCGAATATTTCAATGTCCGTATGTGCCAAACCGATGGATTGTGACACACCTCTCCGCGTCTCTCGCTCGCTGAGCTCGCTCGAAAACTATAGCCTAACCTAAAAACAATCCACCTTGCGTTCATTATTCGATATGATGGCGACATATTTCAAATTTGCGAACGTGTCGGATCGGTTGTGGGGTTGGACTAGATTTTTACGAGCGAGCGGAGCGAGCGAGCAACGGTCACAATTTCCAAGCTATACATATACCATATATTGTCTTGCATATATTTCGTGCTTGTACCTAATTTTGTCAGCCATTGCGGACATCACGTTGCACTGTACTATGAGGAAACGGTACTAATTATGTGAAACTATTGGTAAACCGTAAACATTTGTCAGAAGGCAATAGGATAAAGACTTCCGGCTCCTCGGGCTGGTGCGAATATATCAGAGTCCGTATGTGCCAAACCGTTGGTTTATGACACACCTATACGCGTCTCTCGCTCGCTGCGCTCGCTCGAAAACTATAGCCTAACCTAAAACCAATCCATCTTGCGTTCATTATTCGATATGATGGCGACATATTTCAAATTTGCGAACGTGTCGGATCGGTTGTGGGGTTGGACTAGATTTTTACGAGCGAGCGCAGCGAGCGAGCAACGGTCACAATTTCCAAGCTATACATATACCATATATTGTCTTGCATATATTTCGTGCTTGTACCTAATTTTGTCACCCATTTCGGACATCACGTTGCACTGTACTATGAGGAAACGGTACTAATTATGTGAAACTATTGGTAAACCGTAAACATTTGTCAGAAGGCAATAGGATAAAGACTTCCGGCTCCTCGGGCTGGTTCGAATATATCAATGTCCGTATGTGCCAAACCGATGGTTTGTGACACACCTTTACGCGTCTCTCGTTCGCTCCTCTCGCACGAAAGCTATAGCCTAACCTAAAACCAATCCATCCTCCGTTCATTATTCGATATGGTGGCGAGAAATTTCAAATTTGCGAACGTGTCGGATCGGTTTTGGGGTTGGACTAGATTTTTACGAGCGAGCGAGCAACGGTCACAATTTCCAAGCTATACATATACCTTATATTGCCTTCCATATATTTCGTGTTATTACCTAATTTTGTCAGCCATTTCGGACATCACGTTGCACTGTACTATGAGGAAACGGTACTAATTATGTGAAACTATTGGTAAACCGTAAACATTTGTCAGAAGGCAATAGGATAAAGACTTCCGGCTCCTCGGGCTGGTGCGAATATATCAGAGTCCGTATGTGCCAAACCGATGGTTTGTGACACACCTTTACGCGTCTCTCGTTCGCTCTTCTCGCACGAAAGCTATAGCCTAACCTAAAACCAATCCATCCTCCGTTCATTATTCGATATGGTGGCGGGAAATTTCAAGTTTGCGAACGTGTCGGATCGGTTGTGGGGTTGGACTAGATTTTTACGAGCGAGCGGAGCGAGCGAGCAGCGGTCACAATTTCCAAGCTATACATATACCATACATTGTCTTGCATATATTTCGTGCTTGTACCTAATTTTGTCAGCCATTTCGGACATCACATTGCATTATACTATGTGGAAGTAGTACCATTTATGTGAAACTATTCATAAACTGTAAACATGTGTCGGTAGGCAATAGGATAAATACTTCCGGCTCCTCGGGCTGGTGCGAATATTTCAATGTCCAATGTGCCAAACCGTTGGTTTATGACACACCTATACGCGTCTCTCGCTCGCTGCGCTCGCTCGAAAACTATAGCCTAACCTAAAACCAATCCATCTTGCGTTCATTATTCGATATGATGGCGACATATTTCAAATTTGCGAACGTGTCGGATCGGTTGTGGGGTTGGACTAGATTTTTACGAGCGAGCGCAGCGAGCGAGCAACGGTCACAATTTCCAAGCTATACATATACCATATATTGTCTTGCATATATTTCGTGCTTGTACCTAATTTTGTCAGCCATTTCGGACATCACGTTGCACTGTACTATGAGGAAACGGTACTAATTATGTGAAACTATTGGTAAACCGTAAACATTTGTCAGAAGGCAATAGGATAAAGACTTCCGGCTCCTCGGGCTGGTTCGAATATATCAATGTCCGTATGTGCCAAACCGATGGTTTGTGACACACCTTTACGCGTCTCTCGTTCGCTGCGCTCGCACGAAAGCTATAGCCTAACCTAAAACCAATCCATCTTCCGTTCATTATTCGATATGGTGGCGACATATTTCAAATTTGCGAACGTGTGGGATCGGTTGTGAGGTTGGACTAGATTTTTACGAGCGAGCGGAGCGAGCGAGCAACGGTCACAATTTCCAAGCTATACATATACCTTATATTGCCTTCCATATATTTCGTGTTATTACCTAATTTTGTCAGCCATTTCGGACATCACATTGCACTGTACTATGAGGAAATAGTACTATTTATGTGAAACTATTCATAAACTGTAAACATGTGTCGGTAGGCAATAGGATAAATACTTCCGGCTCCTCGGACTGGTGCGAATATTTCAATGTCCGTATGTGCCAAACCGTTGGTTTATGACACACCTATACGCGTCTCTCGCTCGCTGCGATCGCTCGAAAACTATAGCCTAACCTAAAACCAATCTACCTTGCGTTCATTATTCGATATGATGGCGACATATTTCAAATTTGCGAACGTGTCGGATCGGTTGTGGGGTTGGACTAGATTTTTACGAGCGAGCGGAGCGAGCGAGCAACGGTCACAATTTCCAAGCTATACATATACCATATATTGTCTTGCATATATTTCGTGCTTGTACCTAATTTTGTCAGCCATTGCGGACATCACGTTGCACTGTACTATGAGGAAACGGTACTAATTATGTGAAACTATTGGTAAACCGTAAACATTTGTCAGAAGGCAATAGGATAAAGACTTCCGGCTCCTCGGGCTGGTGCGAATATATCAGAGTCCGTATGTGCCAAACCGATGGTTTGTGACACACCTTTACGCGTCTCTCGTTCGCTCTTCTCGCACGAAAGCTATAGCCTAACCTAAAACCAATCCATCCTCCGTTCATTATTCGATATGGTGGCGGGAAATTTCAAGTTTGCGAACGTGTCGGATCGGTTGTGGGGTTGGACTAGATTTTTACGAGCGAGCGGAGCGAGCGAGCAGCGGTCACAATTTCCAAGCTATACATATACCATACATTGTCTTGCATATATTTCGTGCTTGTACCTAATTTTGTCAGCCATTTCGGACATCACATTGCATTATACTATGTGGAAGTAGTACCATTTATGTGAAACTATTCATAAACTGTAAACATGTGTCGGTAGGCAATAGGATAAATACTTCCGGCTCCTCGGGCTGGTGCGAATATTTCAATGTCCAATGTGCCAAACCGTTGGTTTATGACACACCTATACGCGTCTCTCGCTCGCTGCGCTCGCTCGAAAACTATAGCCTAACCTAAAACCAATCCATCTTGCGTTCATTATTCGATATGATGGCGACATATTTCAAATTTGCGAACGTGTCGGATCGGTTGTGGGGTTGGACTAGATTTTTACGAGCGAGCGCAGCGAGCGAGCAACGGTCACAATTTCCAAGCTATACATATACCATATATTGTCTTGCATATATTTCGTGCTTGTACCTAATTTTGTCAGCCATTTCGGACATCACGTTGCACTGTACTATGAGGAAACGGTACTAATTATGTGAAACTATTGGTAAACCGTAAACATTTGTCAGAAGGCAATAGGATAAAGACTTCCGGCTCCTCGGGCTGGTTCGAATATATCAATGTCCGTATGTGCCAAACCGATGGTTTGTGACACACCTTTACGCGTCTCTCGTTCGCTGCGCTCGCACGAAAGCTATAGCCTAACCTAAAACCAATCCATCTTCCGTTCATTATTCGATATGGTGGCGACATATTTCAAATTTGCGAACATGTCGGATCGGTTGTGAGGTTGGACGAGATTTTTACGAGCGAGCGGAGCGAGCGAGCAACGGTCACAATTTCCAAGCTATACATATACCTTATATTGCCTTCCATATATTTCGTGTTATTACCTAATTTTGTCAGCCATTTCGGACATCACATTGCACTGTACTATGAGGAAATAGTACTATTTATGTGAAACTATTCATAAACTGTAAACATGTGTCGATAGGCAATAGGATAAATACTTCCGGCTCCTCGGGTTGGTGCGAATATTTCAATGTCCGTATGTGCCAAACCGTTGGTTTATGACACACCAATACGCGTCTCTCGCTCGCTGCGCTCGCTCGAAAACAATAGCCTAACCTAAAACCATTCCATCTTGCGTTCATTATTCGATATGATGGCGACATATTTCAAATTTGCGAACGTGTCGGATCGGTTGTGGGGTTGGACTAGATTTTTACGAGCGAGCGGAGCGAGCGAGCAACGGTCACAATTTCCAAGCTATACATATACCATATATTGTCTTGCATATATTTCGTGCTTGTACCTAATTTTGTCAGCCATTGCGGACATCACGTTGCACTGTACTATGAGGAAACGGTACTAATTATGTGAAACTATTGGTAAACCGTAAACATTTGTCAGAAGGCAATAGGATAAAGACTTCCGGCTCCTCGGGCTGGTGCGAATATATCAGAGTCCGTATGTGCCAAACCGATGGTTTGTGACACACCTTTACGCGTCTCTCGTTCGCTCTTCTCGCACGAAAGCTATAGCCTAACCTAAAACCAATCCATCCTCCGTTCATTATTCGATATGGTGGCGGGAAATTTCAAGTTTGCGAACGTGTCGGATCGGTTGTGGGGTTGGACTAGATTTTTACGAGCGAGCGGAGCGAGCGAGCAGCGGTCACAATTTCCAAGCTATACATATACCATACATTGTCTTGCATATATTTCGTGCTTGTACCTAATTTTGTCAGCCATTTCGGACATCACATTGCATTATACTATGTGGAAGTAGTACCATTTATGTGAAACTATTCATAAACTGTAAACATGTGTCGGTAGGCAATAGGATAAATACTTCCGGCTCCTCGGGCTGGTGCGAATATTTCAATGTCCAATGTGCCAAACCGTTGGTTTATGACACACCTATACGCGTCTCTCGCTCGCTGCGCTCGCTCGAAAACTATAGCCTAACCTAAAACCAATCCATCTTGCGTTCATTATTCGATATGATGGCGACATATTTCAAATTTGCGAACGTGTCGGATCGGTTGTGGGGTTGGACTAGATTTTTACGAGCGAGCGCAGCGAGCGAGCAACGGTCACAATTTCCAAGCTATACATATACCATATATTGTCTTGCATATATTTCGTGCTTGTACCTAATTTTGTCAGCCATTTCGGACATCACGTTGCACTGTACTATGAGGAAACGGTACTAATTATGTGAAACTATTGGTAAACCGTAAACATTTGTCAGAAGGCAATAGGATAAAGACTTCCGGCTCCTCGGGCTGGTTCGAATATATCAATGTCCGTATGTGCCAAACCGATGGTTTGTGACACACCTTTACGCGTCTCTCGTTCGCTGCGCTCGCACGAAAGCTATAGCCTAACCTAAAACCAATCCATCTTCCGTTCATTATTCGATATGGTGGCGACATATTTCAAATTTGCGAACGTGTGGGATCGGTTGTGAGGTTGGACTAGATTTTTACGAGCGAGCGGAGCGAGCGAGCAACGGTCACAATTTCCAAGCTATACATATACCTTATATTGCCTTCCATATATTTCGTGTTATTACCTAATTTTGTCAGCCATTTCGGACATCACATTGCACTGTACTATGAGGAAATAGTACTATTTATGTGAAACTATTCATAAACTGTAAACATGTGTCGGTAGGCAATAGGATAAATACTTCCGGCTCCTCGGACTGGTGCGAATATTTCAATGTCCGTATGTGCCAAACCGTTGGTTTATGACACACCTATACGCGTCTCTCGCTCGCTGCGATCGCTCGAAAACTATAGCCTAACCTAAAACCAATCCACCTTGCGTTCATTATTCGATATGATGGCGACATATTTCAAATTTGCGAACGTGTCGGATCGGTTGTGGGGTTGGACTAGATTTTTACGAGCGAGCGGAGCGAGCGAGCAACGGTCACAATTTCCAAGCTATACATATACCATATATTGTCTTGCATATATTTCGTGCTTGTACCTAATTTTGTCAGCCATTTCGGACATCACGTTGCACTGTACTATGAGGAAACGGTACTAATTATGTGAAACTATTGGTAAACCGTAAACATTTGTCAGAAGGCAATAGGATAAAGACTTCCGGCTCCTCGGGCTGATTCGAATATATCAATGTCCGTATGTGCCAAACCGATGGTTTGTGACACACCTTTACGCGTCTCTCGTTCGCTGCGCTCGCACGAAAGCTATAGCCTAACCTAAAACCAATCCATCCTCCGTTCATTATTCGATATGGTGGCGAGAAATTTCAAATTTACGAACGTGTCGGATCGGTTGTGGGGTTGGACTAGATTTTTACGAGCGAGCGGAGCGAGCGAGCAACGGTCACAATTTCCAAGCTATACATATACCATATATTGTCTTGCATATATTTCGTGCTTGTACATAATTTTGTCAGCCATTTCGGACATCACATTGCATTGTACTATGTGGAAATAGTACTATTTATGTGAAACTATTCATAAACTGTAAACATGTGTCGGTAGGCAATAGGATAAATACTTCCGGCTCCTCGGGCTGGTGCGAATATTTCAATGTCCGTATGTGCCAAACCGATGGTTTGTGACATACCTTTACGCGTCTCTCGTTCGCTCCTCTCGCACGAAAGCTATAGCCTAACCTAAAACCAATCCATCCTCCGTTCATTATTCGATATGGTGGCGAGAAATTTCAAATTTGCGAACGTGTCGGATCGGTTGTGGTGTTGGACTAGATTTTTACGAGCGAGCGGAGCGAGCGAGCAACGGTCACAATTTCCAAGCTATACATATACCTTATATTGCCTTCCATATATTTCGTGTTATTACCTAATTTTGTCAGCCATTTCGGACATCACATTGCACTGTACTATGAGGAAATAGTACTATTTATGTGAAACTATTCATAAACTGTAAACATGTGTCGGTAGGCAATAGGATAAATACTTCCGGCTCCTCGGGCTGGTGCGAATATTTCAATGTCCGTATGTGCCAAACCGTTGATTTATGACACACCTATACGCGTCTCTCGCTCGCTAGGCTCGCTCGAAAACTATAGCCTAACCTAAAACCAATCCACCTTGCGTTCATTATTCGATATGATGGCGACATATTTCAAATTTGCGAACGTGTCGGATCGGTTGTGGGGTTGGACTAGATTTTTACGAGCGAGCGGAGCGAGCGAGCAACGGTCACAATTTCCAAGCTATACATATACCTTATATTGCCTTCCATATATTTCGTGTTATTACCTAATTTTGTCAGCCATTTCGGACATCACGTTGCACTTTACTATGAGGAAACGGTACTAATTATGTGAAACTATTGGTAAACCGTAAACATTTGTCAGAAGGCAATAGGATAAAGACTTCCGGCTCCTCGGGTTGGTGCGAATATATCAGAGTCCGTATGTGCCAAACCGATGGTTTGTGACACACCTTTACGCGTCTCTCGTTCGCTCCTCTCGCACGAAAACTATAGCCTAACCTAAAACCAATCCATCCTCCGTTCATTATTCGATATGGTGGCGAGAAATTTCAAATTTGCGAACGTGTCGGATCGGTTGTGGGGTTGGACTAGATTTTTACGAGCGAGCGGAGCGAGCGAGCAACGGTCACAATTTCCAAGCTATACATATACCTTATATTGCCTTCCATATATTTCGTGTTATTACCTAATATTGTCAGCCATTTCGGACATCACGTTGCACTGTACTATGAGGAAACGGTACTAATTATGTGAAACTATTGGTAAACCGTAAACATTTGTCAGAAGGCAATAGGATAAAGACTTCCGGCTCCTCGGGCTGGTGCGAATATATCAGAGTCCGTATGTGCCAAACCGATGGTTTGTGACACACCTTTACGCGTCCCTCGTTCGCTCCTCTCGCACGAAAGCTATAGCCTAACCTAAAACCAATCCATCCTCCGTTCATTATTCGATATGATGGCGACATATTTCAAATTTGCGAACGTGTCGGATCGGTTGTGGGGTTGGACTAGATTTTTACGAGAGAGCGGAGCGAGCGAGCAACGGTCACTATTTCCAAGCTATACATATACCATATATTGTCTTGCATATATTTCGTGCTTGTACCTAATTTTGTCACCCATTTCGGACATCACGTTGCACTGTACTATGAGGAAACGGTACTAATTATGTGAAACTATTGGTAGACCGTAAACATTTGTCAGAAGGCAATAGGATAAAGACTTCCGGCTCCTCGGGCTGGTTCGAATATATCAATGTCCGTATGTGCCAAACCGATGGTATGTGACACACCTTTACGCGTCTCTCGTTCGCTGCGCTCGCACGAAAGCTATAGCCTAACCTAAAACCAATCCATCTTCCGTTCATTATTCGATATGGTGGCGACATATTTCAAATTTGCGAACGTGTGGGATCGGTTGTGAGGTTGGACTAGATTTTTACGAGCGAGCGGAGCGAGCGAGCAGCGGTCACAATTTCCAAGCTATACATATACCTTATATTGCCTTCCATATATTTCGTGTTATTACCTAATTTTGTCAGCCATTTCGGACATCACATTGCACTGTACTATGAGGAAATAGTACTATTTATGTGAAACTATTCATAAACTGTAAACATGTGTCGGTAGGCAATAGGATAAATACTTCCGGCTCCTCGGGCTGGTGCGAATATTTCAATGTCCGTATGTGCCAAACCGTTGGTTTATGACACACCTATACGCGTCTCTCGCTCGCTGCGCTCGCTCGAAAATTATAGCCTAACCTAAAACCAATCCACCTTGCGTTCATTATTCGATATGGTGGCGAGAAGTTTCAAATTTGCGAACGTGTCGGATCGGTTGTGGGGTTGGACTAGATTTTTACGAGCGAGCGGAGCGAGCGAGCAACGGTCACAATTTCCAAGCTACACATATACCATATATTGTCTTGAATATATTTCGTGCTTGTACCTAATTTTGTCAGCCATTTCGGACATCACGTTGCACTTTACTATGAGGAAACGGTACTAATTATGTGAAACTATTGGTAAACCGTAAACATTTGTCAGAAGGCAATAGGATAAAGACTTCCGGCTCCTCGGGCTGGTGCGAATATATCAGAGTCCGTATGTGCCAAACCGATGGTTTGTGACACACCTTTACGCGTCTCTCGTTCGCTCCTCTCGCACGAAAGCTATAGCCTAACCTAAAACCAATCCATCCTCCGTTCATTATTCGATATGGTGGCGAGAAATTTCAAATTTACGAACGTGTCGGATCGGTTGTAGGGTTGGACTAGATATTTACGAGCGAGCGGAGCGAGCGAGCAACGGTCTCAATTTCCAAGCTATACATATACCTTATATTGCCTTCCATATATTTCGTGTTATTACCTAATTTTGTCAGCCATTTCGGACATCACGTTGCACTGTACTATGAGGAAACGGTACTAATTATGTGAAACTATTGGTAAACCGTAAACATTTGTCAGAAGGCAATAGGATAAAGACTTCCGGCTCCTCGGGCTGGTGCGAATATATCAGAGTCCGTATGTGCCAAACCGATGGTTTGTGACACACCTTTACGCGTCCCTCGTTCGCTCCTCTCGCACGAAAGCTATAGCCTAACCTAAAACCAATCCATCTTCCGTTCATTATGCGATATGGTGGCGACATAATTCAAATTTGCGAACGTGTGGGATCGGTTGTGAGGTTGGACTAGATTTTTACGAGAGAGCGGAGCGAGCGAGCAACGGTCACAATTTCCAAGCTATACATATACCATATATTGTCTTGCATATATTTCGTTCTTGTACCTAATTTTGTCAGCCATTTCGGACATACACGTTGCACTGTACTATGAGGAAACGGTACTAATTATGTGAAACTATTGGTAAACCGGAAACATTTGTCAGAAGGCAATAGGATAAAGACTTCCGGCTCCTCGGGCTGGTGCGAATATATCAATGTCCGTATGTGCCAAACCGATGGTTTGTGACACACCTTTACGCGTCTCTCGTTCGCTGCGCTCGCACGAAAGCTATAGCCTAACCTAAAACCAATCCATCTTCCGTTCATTATGCGATATGGTGGCGACATAATTCAAATTTGCGAACGTGTGGGATCGGTTGTGAGGTTGGACTAGATTTTTACGAGCTTGCGGTGCGAGCGAGCAACGGTCACAATTTCCAAGCTATACATATACCTTATATTGCCTTCCATATATTTCGTGTTATTACCAAATTTTGTCAGCCATTTCGGACATCACATTGCACTGTACTATGTGGAAATAGTACTATTTATGTGAAACTATTGGTAAACTGTAAACATTTGTCAGTAGCAATAGGATAAAGACTTCCGGCTCCTCGGGCTGGTGCGAATATTTCAATGTCCGTATGTGCCAAACCGATGGATTGTGACACACCTCTCCGCGTCCCTCGCTCGCCGTGCTCGCTTGAAAGCTATAGCCTAACCTAAAACCAATCCATCCTGCGTTCATTATTCGATATGATGGCGACATATTTCAAATTTGCGAACGTGTCGGATCGGTTGTGAGGTTGGACTAGATTTTTACGAGCGAGCGGAGCGAGCGAGCAACGGTCATAATTTCCAAGCTATACATATACCATATATAGCCTTGCATATATTTCGTGTTATTACCTAATTTTGTCAGCCATTTCGGACATCACATTGCACTGTGCTATGAGGACATAGTACTATTTATGTGAAACTATTCATAAACTGTAAACATGTGTCGGTAGGCAATAGGATAAATACTTCCGGCTCCTCGGGCTGGTGCGAATATTTCAATGTCCGTATGTGCCAAACCGTTGGTTTATGACACACCTTTACGCGTCTCGCTCGCGGCGCTCGCACGAAAGCTATAGCCTAACCTAAAGCCAATCCATCTTCCGTTCATTATTCGTTATGGTGGCGGCATATTTCAAATTTGCGAACGTGTGGGATCGGTTGTGAGGTTGGACTAGATTTTTACGAGCGAGCGGAGCGAGCGAGCAACGGTCACAATTTCCAAGCTATACATATACCTTATATTGCCTTCCATATATTTCGTGTTATTACCTAATTTTGTCAGCCATTTCGGACATCACGTTGCACTGTACTATGAGGAAACGGTACTAATTATGTGAAACTGTTGGTAAACCGTAAACATGTGTCGGTAGGCAATAGGATAAATACTTCCGGCTCCTCGGGCTGGTGCGAATATTTCAATGTCCGTATGTGCCAAACCGTTGGTTTCTGACACACCTTTACGCGTCTCTCGCTCGCTGCTCTCGCTCGAAAACTATAGCCTAACCTAAAACCAGTCCTTCTTCCGTTCATTCTCCGATATGGTGGCGACATATTTCAAATTTGCGAACGTGTCGGATCGGTTGTGAGGTTGGACAAGCTTTTTACGAGCGAGCGGAGCGAGCGAGCAACGGTCACAATTTCCAAGCTATACATATACCTTATATTGCCTTCCATATATTTCGTGTTATTACCTAATTTTGTCAGCCATTTCGGACATCACATTGCACTGTACTATGTGAAAATAGTACTATTTATGTGAAAGTATTGGTAAACTGTAAACATTTGTCAGTAGCAATAGGATAAAGACTTCCGGCTCCTCGGGCTGGTGCGAATATTTCAATGTCCCCATGTGCAAAACCGTTGGATTGTGACACACCTTTACGCGTCTATCGCTCGCTGCGCTCGCTCGAAAGCTATAGCCTAACCTAAAAACAATCCCTCTTGCGTTAGTCATTCGACATGAAGGCGACTTATATCAAATTTGGGATCGTGTCGGGTCGAATGTGAGGTTGGACTGGATTTTTACGAGCAAGCGGAGCGAGCGAGCAACGGTCACAATTTCCAAGCTATACATATACCATATATTGCCTTGCATATATTTCGTGCTAGTTCCTAATTTTGTCAGCCATTTCGGACATCACATTGCACTGTACTATGAGGAAACGATACTAATTATGTGAAACTATTAGTAAACCGTAAACATTTGTCAGAAGGCAATAGGATAAAGACTTCCGGCTCCTCGGGCTGGTGCGAATATTTCAATGTCCGTATGTGCCAAACCGTTGGTTTGTGACAAACCTTTACGCGTCTCTCGCTCGCCGCGCTCGCACGAAAGCTATAGCCTAACCTAAAACCAATCCATCTTCCGTTCATTATTCGATATGATGGCGACATATTTCAAATTTGCGAACGTGTCGGATCGGTTGTGAGGTTGGACTAGATTTTTACAAGCGAGCGGAGCGAGCGAGCAACGGTCACAATTTCCAAGCTATACATATACCATATATTGCCTTGCATATATTTCGTGTTATTACCTAATTTTGTCAGCCATTTCGGACATCACATTGCACTGTACTATGAGGACATAGTACTATTTATGTGAAACTATTCATAAACTGTAAACATGTGTCGGTAGGCAATAGGATAAATACTTCCGGCTCCTCGGGCTGGTGCGAATATTTCAATGTCCGTATGTGCCAAACCGTTGGTTTATGACACACCTTTACGCGTCTCGCTCGCGGCGCTCGCACGAAAGCTATAGCCTAACCTAAAACCAATCCATCTTCCGTTCATTATTCGATATGATGGCGACATATTTCAAATTTGCGAACGTGTCGGATCGGTTGTGGGGTTGGACTAGATTTTTACGAGCGAGCGCAGCGAGCGAGCAACGGTCACAATTTCCAAGCTATACATATACAATATATTGTCTTGCATATATTTCGTGCTTGTACCTAATTTTGTCAGCCATTTCGGACATCACGTTGCACTGTACTATGAGGAAACGGTACTAATTATGTGAAACTATTGGTAAACCGTAAACATTTGTCAGAAGGCAATAGGATAAAGACTTCCGGCTCCTCGGGCTGGTGCGAATATATCAATGTCCGTATGTGCCAAACCGATGGTTTGTGACACACCTTTACGCGTCTCTCGTTCGCTCCTCTCGCACGAAAGCTATAGCCTAACCTAAAACCAATCCATCCTCCGTTCATTATTCGATATGGTGGCGAGAAATTTCAAATTTGCGAACGTGTCGGATCGGTTGTGGGGTTGGACTAGATTTTTACGAGCGAGCGGAGCGAGCGAGCAACGGTCACAATTTCCAAGCTATACATATACCATATATTGTCTTGCATATATTTCGTGCTTGTACATAATTTTGTCAGCCATTTCGGACATCACATTGCAGTGTACTATGTGGAAATAGTACTATTTATGTGAAACTATTCATAAACTGTAAACATGTGTCGGTAGGCAATAGGATAAATACTTCCGGCTCCTCGGGCTGGTGCGAATATTTCAATGTCCGTATGTGCCAAACCGTTGGTTTATGACACACCTATACGCGTCTCTCGCTCGCTGCGCTCGCTCGAAAACTATAGCCTAACCTAAAACCAATCCATCTTCCGTTCATTATTCGATATGGTGGCGACATATTTCAAATTTGCGAACGTGACGGATCGGTTGTGAGGTTGGACTAGATTTTTACGAGCGAGCGGAGCGAGCGAGCAACGGTCACAACTTCCAAGCTATACATATACCATATATTGCCTTGCATAGTTTTCGTACTAGTACCTAATTTTGTATGCCATTTCGGACATCACATTGCACTGTACTATGAGGAAACGGTACTAATTATGTGAAACTGTTGGTAAACCGTAAACATGTGTCGGTAGGCAATAGGATAAATACTTCCGGCTCCTCGGGCTGGTGCGAATATTTCAATGTCCGTATGTGCCAAACCGTTCGTTTCTGACACAACTTTACGCGTCTCTCGCTCGCTGCTCTCGCTCGAAAACTATAGCCTAACCTAAAACCAGTCCTTCTTCCGTTCATTCTTCGATATGGTGGCGACATATTTCAAATTTGCGAACGTGTCGGATCGGTTGTGAGGTTGGACAAGCTTTTTACGAGCGAGCGGAGCTAGCGAGCAACGGTCACAATTTCCAAGCTATACATATACCTTATATTGCCTTCCATATATTTCGTGTTATTACCTAATTTTGTCAGCCATTTCGGACATCACATTGCACTGTACTATGTGAAAATAGTACTATTTATGTGAAACTATTGGTAAACTGTAAACATTTGTCAGTAGCAATAGGATAAAGACTTCCGGCTCCTCGGGCTGGTGCGAATATTTCAATGTCCCCATGTGCAAAACCGTTGGATTGTGACACACCTTTACGCGTCTATCGCTCGCTGCGCTCGCTCGAAAGCTATAGCCTAACCTAAAAACAATCCCTCTTGCGTTAGTCATTCGACATGAAGGCGACTTATATCAAATTTGGGATCGTGTCGGATCGAATGTGAGGTTGGACTGGATTTTTACGAGCAAGCGGAGCGAGCGAGCAACGGTCACAATTTCCAAGCTATACATATACCATATATTGCCTTGCATATATTTCGTGCTAGTTCCTAATTTTGTCAGCCATTTCGGACATCACATTGCACTGTACTATGAGGAAACGATACTAATTATGTGAAACTATTAGTAAACCGTAAACATTTGTCAGAAGGCAATAGGATAAAGACTTCCGGCTCCTCGGGCTGGTGCGAATATTTCAATGTCCGTATGTGCCAAACCGTTGGTTTGTGACACACCTTTACGCGTCTCTCGCTCGCCGCGCTCGCACGAAAGCTATAGCCTAACCTAAAACCAATCCATCTTCCGTTCATTATTCGATATGATGGCGACATATTTCAAATTTGCGAACGTGTCGGATCGGTTGTGAGGTTGGACTAGATTTTTACGAGCGAGCGGAGCGAGCGAGCAACGGTCACAATTTCCAAGCTATACATATACCATATATTGCCTTGCATATATTTCGTGTTATTACCTAATTTTGTCAGCCATTTCGGACATCACATTGCACTGTACTATGAGGACATAGTACTATTTATGTGAAACTATTCATAAACTGTAAACATGTGTCGGTAGGCAATAGGATAAATACTTCCGGCTCATCGGGCTGGTGCGAATATTTCAATGTCCGTATGTGCCAAACCTTTGGTTTATGACACACCTTTACGCGTCTCGCTCGCGGCGCTCGCACGAAAGCTATAGCCTAACCTAAAACCAATCCATCCTCCGTTCATTATTCGATATGGTGGCGAGAAATTTCAAATTTGCGAACGTGTCGGATCGGTTGTGGTGTTGGACTAGATTTTTACGAGCGAGCGGAGCGAGCGAGCAACGGTCACAATTTCCAAGCTATACATATACCTTATATTGCCTTCCATATATTTCGTGTTATTACCTAATTTTGTCAGCCATTTCGGACATCACATTGCACTGTACTATGAGGAAATAGTACTATTTATGTGAAACTATTCATAAACTGTAAACATGTGTCGGTAGGCAATAGGATAAATACTTCCGGCTCCTCGGGCTGGTGCGAATATTTCAATGTCCGTATGTGCCAAACCGTTGATTTATGACACACCTATACGCGTCTCTCGCTCGCTAGGCTCGCTCGAAAACTATAGCCTAACCTAAAACCAATCCACCTTGCGTTCATTATTCGATATGATGGCGACATATTTCAAATTTGCGAACGTGTCGGATCGGTTGTGGGGTTGGACTAGATTTTTACGAGCGAGCGGAGCGAGCGAGCAACGGTCACAATTTCCAAGCTATACATATACCTTATATTGCCTTCCATATATTTCGTGTTATTACCTAATTTTGTCAGCCATTTCGGACATCACGTTGCACTTTACTATGAGGAAACGGTACTAATTATGTGAAACTATTGGTACACCGTAAACATTTGTCAGAAGGCAATAGGATAAAGACTTCCGGCTCCTCGGGTTGGTGCGAATATATCAGAGTCCGTATGTGCCAAACCGATGGTTTGTGACACACCTTTACGCGTCTCTCGTTCGCTCCTCTCGCACGAAAGCTATAGCCTGACCTAAAACCAATCCATCCTCCGTTCATTATTCGATATGGTGGCGAGAAATTTCAAATTTGCGAACGTGTCGGATCGGTTGTGGGGTTGGACTAGATTTTTACGAGCGAGCGGAGCGAGCGAGCAACGGTCACAATTTCCAAGCTATACATATACCTTATATTGCCTTCCATATATTTCGTGTTATTACCTAATATTGTCAGCCATTTCGGACATCACGTTGCACTGTACTATGAGGAAACGGTACTAATTATGTGAAACTATTGGTAAACCGTAAACATTTGTCAGAAGGCAATAGGATAAAGACTTCCGGCTCCTCGGGCTGGTGCGAATATATCAGAGTCCGTATGTGCCAAACCGATGGTTTGTGACACACCTTTACGCGTCCCTCGTTCGCTCCTCTCGCACGAAAGCTATAGCCTAACCTAAAACCAATCCATCCTCCGTTGATTATTCGATATGATGGCGACATATTTCAAATTTGCGAACGTGTCGGATCGGTTGTGGGGTTGGACTAGATTTTTACGAGAGAGCGGAGCGAGCGAGCAACGGTTACTATTTCCAAGCTATACATATACCATATATTGTCTTGCATATATTTCGTGCTTGTACCTAATTTTGTCACCCATTTCGGACATCACGTTGCACTGTACTATGAGGAAACGGTACTAATTATGTGAAACTATTGGTAGACCGTAAACATTTGTCAGAAGGCAATAGGATAAAGACTTCCGGCTCCTCGGGCTGGTTCGAATATATCAATGTCCGTATGTGCCAAACCGATGGTATGTGACACACCTTTACGCGTCTCTCGTTCGCTGCGCTCGCACGAAAGCTATAGCCTAACCTAAAACCAATCCATCTTCCGTTCATTATTCGATATGGTGGCGACATATTTCAAATTTGCGAACGTGTGGGATCGGTTGTGAGGTTGGACTAGATTTTTACGAGCGAGCGGAGCGAGCGAGCAACGGTCACAATTTCCAAGCTATACATATACCTTATATTGCCTTCCATATATTTCGTGTTATTACCTAATTTTGTCAGCCATTTCGGACATCACATTGCACTGTACTATGAGGAAATAGTACTATTTATGTGAAACTATTCATAAACTGTAAACATGTGTCGGTAGGCAATAGGATAAATACTTCCGGCTCCTCGGGCTGGTGCGGATATTTCAATGTCCGTATGTGCCAAACCGTTGGTTTATGACACACCTATACGCGTCTCTCGCTCGCTGCGCTCGCTCGAAAATTATAGCCTAACCTAAAACCAATCCACCTTGCGTTCATTATTCGATATGGTGGCGAGAAGTTTCAAATTTGCGAACGTGTCGGATCGGTTGTGGGGTTGGACTAGATTTTTACGAGCGAGCGGAGCGAGCGAGCAACGGTCACAATTTCCAAGCTATACATATACCATATATTGTCTTGAATATATTTCGTGCTTGTACCTAATTTTGTCAGCCATTTCGGACATCACGTTGCACTTTACTATGAGGAAACGGTACTAATTATGTGAAACTATTGGTAAACCGTAAACATTTGTCAGAAGGCAATAGGATAAAGACTTCCGGCTCCTCGGGCTGGTGCGAATATATCAGAGTCCGTATGTGCCAAACCGATGGTTTGTGACACACCTTTACGCGTCTCTCGTTCGCTCCTCTCGCACGAAAGCTATAGCCTAACCTAAAACCAATCCATCCTCCGTTCATTATTCGATATGGTGGCGAGAAATTTCAAATTTACGAACGTGTCGGATCGGTTGTGGGGTTGGACTAGATATTTACGAGCGAGCGGAGCGAGCGAGCAACGGTCTCAATTTCCAAGCTATACATATACCTTATATTGCCTTCCATATATTTCGTGTTATTACCTAATTTTGTCAGCCATTTCGGACATCACGTTGCACTGTACTATGAGGAAACGGTACTAATTATGTGAAACTATTGGTAAACCGTAAACATTTGTCAGAAGGCAATAGGATAAAGACTTCCGGCTCCTCGGGCTGGTGCGAATATATCAGAGTCCGTATGTGCCAAACCGATGGTTTGTGACACACCTTTACGCGTCCCTCGTTCGCTCCTCTCGCACGAAAGCTATAGCCTAACCTAAAACCAATCCATCCTCCGTTCATTATTCGATATGATGGCGACATATTTCAAATTTGCGAACGTGTCGGATCGGTTGTGGGGTTGGACTAGATTTTTACGAGAGAGCGGAGCGAGCGAGCAACGGTCACAATTTCCAAGCTATACATATACCATATATTGTCTTGCATATATTTCGTTCTTGTACCTAATTTTGTCAGCCATTTCGGACATACACGTTGCACTGTACTATGAGGAAACGGTACTAATTATGTGAAACTATTGGTAAACCGGAAACATTTGTCAGAAGGCAATAGGATAAAGACTTCCGGCTCCTCGGGCTGGTGCGAATATATCAATGTCCGTATGTGCCAAACCGATGGTTTGTGACACACCTTTACTCGTCTCTCGTTCGCTGCGCTCGCACGAAAGCTATAGCCTAACCTAAAACCAATCCATCTTCCGTTCATTATGCGATATGGTGGCGACATAATTCAAATTTGCGAACGTGTGGGATCGGTTGTGAGGTTGGACTAGATTTTTACGAGCTTGCGGTGCGAGCGAGCAACGGTCACAATTTCCAAGCTATACATATACCTTATATTGCCTTCCATATATTTCGTGTTATTACCTAATTTTGTCAGCCATTTCGGACATCACATTGCACTGTACTATGAGGAAATAGTACTATTTATGTGAAACTATTCATAAACTGTAAACATGTGTCGGTAGGCAATAGGATAAATACTTCCGGCTCCTCGGGCTGGTGCGGATATTTCAATGTCCGTATGTGCCAAACCGTTGGTTTATGACACACCTATACGCGTCTCTCGCTCGCTGCGCTCGCTCGAAAATTATAGCCTAACCTAAAACCAATCCACCTTGCGTTCATTATTCGATATGGTGGCGAGAAGTTTCAAATTTGCGAACGTGTCGGATCGGTTGTGGGGTTGGACTAGATTTTTACGAGCGAGCGGAGCGAGCGAGCAACGGTCACAATTTCCAAGCTATACATATACCATATATTGTCTTGAATATATTTCGTGCTTGTACCTAATTTTGTCAGCCATTTCGGACATCACGTTGCACTTTACTATGAGGAAACGGTACTAATTATGTGAAACTATTGGTAAACCGTAAACATTTGTCAGAAGGCAATAGGATAAAGACTTCCGGCTCCTCGGGCTGGTGCGAATATATCAGAGTCCGTATGTGCCAAACCGATGGTTTGTGACACACCTTTACGCGTCTCTCGTTCGCTCCTCTCGCACGAAAGCTATAGCCTAACCTAAAACCAATCCATCCTCCGTTCATTATTCGATATGGTGGCGAGAAATTTCAAATTTACGAACGTGTCGGATCGGTTGTGGGGTTGGACTAGATATTTACGAGCGAGCGGAGCGAGCGAGCAACGGTCTCAATTTCCAAGCTATACATATACCTTATATTGCCTTCCATATATTTCGTGTTATTACCTAATTTTGTCAGCCATTTCGGACATCACGTTGCACTGTACTATGAGGAAACGGTACTAATTATGTGAAACTATTGGTAAACCGTAAACATTTGTCAGAAGGCAATAGGATAAAGACTTCCGGCTCCTCGGGCTGGTGCGAATATATCAGAGTCCGTATGTGCCAAACCGATGGTTTGTGACACACCTTTACGCGTCCCTCGTTCGCTCCTCTCGCACGAAAGCTATAGCCTAACCTAAAACCAATCCATCCTCCGTTCATTATTCGATATGATGGCGACATATTTCAAATTTGCGAACGTGTCGGATCGGTTGTGGGGTTGGACTAGATTTTTACGAGAGAGCGGAGCGAGCGAGCAACGGTCACAATTTCCAAGCTATACATATACCATATATTGTCTTGCATATATTTCGTTCTTGTACCTAATTTTGTCAGCCATTTCGGACATACACGTTGCACTGTACTATGAGGAAACGGTACTAATTATGTGAAACTATTGGTAAACCGGAAACATTTGTCAGAAGGCAATAGGATAAAGACTTCCGGCTCCTCGGGCTGGTGCGAATATATCAATGTCCGTATGTGCCAAACCGATGGTTTGTGACACACCTTTACTCGTCTCTCGTTCGCTGCGCTCGCACGAAAGCTATAGCCTAACCTAAAACCAATCCATCTTCCGTTCATTATGCGATATGGTGGCGACATAATTCAAATTTGCGAACGTGTGGGATCGGTTGTGAGGTTGGACTAGATTTTTACGAGCTTGCGGTGCGAGCGAGCAACGGTCACAATTTCCAAGCTATACATATACCTTATATTGCCTTCCATATATTTCGTGTTATTACCAAATTTTGTCAGCCATTTCGGACATCACATTGCACTGTACTATGTGGAAATAGTACTATTTATGTGAAACTATTGGTAAACTGTAAACATTTGTCAGTAGCAATAGGATAAAGACTTCCGGCTCCTCGGGCTGGTGCGAATATTTCAATGTCCGTATGTGCCAAACCGATGGATTGTGACACACCTCTCCGCGTCCCTCGCTCGCCGTGCTCGCTTGAAAGCTATAGCCTAACCTAAAACCAATCCATCCTGCGTTCATTATTCGATATGATGGCGACATATTTCAAATTTGCGAACGTGTCGGATCGGTTGTGAGGTTGGACTAGATTTTTACGAGCGAGCGGAGCGAGCGAGCAACGGTCACAATTTCCAAGCTATACATATACCATATATAGCCTTGCATATATTTCGTGTTATTACCTAATTTTGTCAGCCATTTCGGACATCACATTGCACTGTGCTATGAGGACATAGTACTATTTATGTGAAACTATTCATAAACTGTAAACATGTGTCGGTAGGCAATAGGATAAATACTTCCGGCTCCTCGGGCTGGTGCGAATATTTCAATGTCCGTATGTGCCAAACCGTTGGTTTATGACACACCTTTACGCGTCTCGCTCGCGGCGCTCGCACGAAAGCTATAGCCTAACCTAAAGCCAATCCATCTTCCGTTCATTATTCGTTATGGTGGCGGCATATTTCAAATTTGCGAACGTGTGGGATCGGTTGTGAGGTTGGACTAGATTTTTACGAGCGAGCGGAGCGAGCGAGCAACGGTCACAATTTCCAAGCTATACATATACCTTATATTGCCTTCCATATATTTCGTGTTATTACCTAATTTTGTCAGCCATTTCGGACATCACGTTGCACTGTACTATGAGGAAACGGTACTAATTATGTGAAACTGTTGGTAAACCGTAAACATGTGTCGGTAGGCAATAGGATAAATACTTCCGGCTCCTCGGGCTGGTGCGAATATTTCAATGTCCGTATGTGCCAAACCGTTGGTTTCTGACACACCTTTACGCGTCTCTCGCTCGCTGCTCTCGCTCGAAAACTATAGCCTAACCTAAAACCAGTCCTTCTTCCGTTCATTCTCCGATATGGTGGCGACATATTTCAAATTTGCGAACGTGTCGGATCGGTTGTGAGGTTGGACAAGCTTTTTACGAGCGAGCGGAGCGAGCGAGCAACGGTCACAATTTCCAAGCTATACATATACCTTATATTGCCTTCCATATATTTCGTGTTATTACCTAATTTTGTCAGCCATTTCGGACATCACATTGCACTGTACTATGTGAAAATAGTACTATTTATGTGAAAGTATTGGTAAACTGTAAACATTTGTCAGTAGCAATAGGATAAAGACTTCCGGCTCCTCGGGCTGGTGCGAATATTTCAATGTCCCCATGTGCAAAACCGTTGGATTGTGACACACCTTTACGCGTCTATCGCTCGCTGCGCTCGCTCGAAAGCTATAGCCTAACCTAAAAACAATCCCTCTTGCGTTAGTCATTCGACATGAAGGCGACTTATATCAAATTTGGGATCGTGTCGGGTCGAATGTGAGGTTGGACTGGATTTTTACGAGCAAGCGGAGCGAGCGAGCAACGGTCACAATTTCCAAGCTATACATATACCATATATTGCCTTGCATATATTTCGTGCTAGTTCCTAATTTTGTCAGCCATTTCGGACATCACATTGCACTGTACTATGAGGAAACGATACTAATTATGTGAAACTATTAGTAAACCGTAAACATTTGTCAGAAGGCAATAGGATAAAGACTTCCGGCTCCTCGGGCTGGTGCGAATATTTCAATGTCCGTATGTGCCAAACCGTTGGTTTGTGACAAACCTTTACGCGTCTCTCGCTCGCCGCGCTCGCACGAAAGCTATAGCCTAACCTAAAACCAGTCCTTCTTCCGTTCATTCTTCGATATGGTGGCGACATATTTCAAATTTGCGAACGTGTCGGATCGGTTGTGAGGTTGGACTAGATTTTTACGAGCGAGCGGAGCGAGCGAGCAACGGTCACAATTTCCAAGCTATACATATACCATATATTGCCTTGCATATATTTCGTGTTATTACCTAATTTTGTCAGCCATTTCGGACATCACATTGCACTGTACTATGAGGACATAGTACTATTTATGTGAAACTATTCATAAACTGTAAACATGTGTTGGTAGGCAATAGGATAAATACTTCCGGCTCCTCGGGCTGGTGCGAATATTTCAATGTCCGTATGTGCCAAACCGATGGTTTGTGACACACCTTTACGCGTCTCTCGTTCGCTGCGCTCGCACGAAAGCTATAGCCTAACCTAAAACCAATCCATCTTCCGTTCATTATTCGATATGATGGCGACATATTTCAAATTTGCGAACGTGTCGGATCGGTTGTGGGGTTGGACTAGATTTTTACGAGCGAGCGCAGCGAGCGAGCAACGGTCACAATTTCCAAGCTATACATATACAATATATTGTCTTGCATATATTTCGTGCTTGTACCTAATTTTGTCAGCCATTTCGGACATCACGTTGCACTGTACTATGAGGAAACGGTACTAATTATGTGAAACTATTGGTAAACCGTAAACATTTGTCAGAAGGCAATAGGATAAAGACTTCCGGCTCCTCGGGCTGGTGCGAATATATCAATGTCCGTATGTGCCAAACCGATGGTTTGTGACACACCTTTACGCGTCTCTCGTTCGCTCCTCTCGCACGAAAGCTATAGCCTAACCTAAAACCAATCCATCCTCCGTTCATTATTCGATATGGTGGCGAGAAATTTCAAATTTGCGAACGTGTCGGATCGGTTGTGGGGTTGGACTAGATTTTTACGAGCGAGCGGAGCGAGCGAGCAACGGTCACAATTTCCAAGCTATACATATACCATATATTGTCTTGCATATATTTCGTGCTTGTACATAATTTTGTCAGCCATTTCGGACATCACATTGCAGTGTACTATGTGGAAATAGTACTATTTATGTGAAACTATTCATAAACTGTAAACATGTGTCGGTAGGCAATAGGATAAATACTTCCGGCTCCTCGGGCTGGTGCGAATATTTCAATGTCCGTATGTGCCAAACCGTTGGTTTATGACACACCTATACGCGTCTCTCGCTCGCTGCGCTCGCTCGAAAACTATAGCCTAACCTAAAACCAATCCATCTTCCGTTCATTATTCGATATGGTGGCGACATATTTCAAATTTGCGAACGTGACGGATCGGTTGTGAGGTTGGACTAGATTTTTACGAGCGAGCGGAGCGAGCGAGCAACGGTCACAACTTCCAAGCTATACATATACCATATATTGCCTTGCATAGTTTTCGTACTAGTACCTAATTTTGTATGCCATTTCGGACATCACATTGCACTGTACTATGAGGAAACGGTACTAATTATGTGAAACTGTTGGTAAACCGTAAACATGTGTCGGTAGGCAATAGGATAAATACTTCCGGCTCCTCGGGCTGGTGCGAATATTTCAATGTCCGTATGTGCCAAACCGTTGGTTTCTGACACAACTTTACGCGTCTCTCGCTCGCTGCTCTCGCTCGAAAACTATAGCCTAACCTAAAACCAGTCCTTCTTCCGTTCATTCTTCGATATGGTGGCGACATATTTCAAATTTGCGAACGTGTCGGATCGGTTGTGAGGTTGGACAAGCTTTTTACGAGCGAGCGGAGCTAGCGAGCAACGGTCACAATTTCCAAGCTATACATATACCTTATATTGCCTTCCATATATTTCGTGTTATTACCTAATTTTGTCAGCCATTTCGGACATCACATTGCACTGTACTATGTGAAAATAGTACTATTTATGTGAAACTATTGGTAAACTGTAAACATTTGTCAGTAGCAATAGGATAAAGACTTCCGGCTCCTCGGGCTGGTGCGAATATTTCAATGTCCCCATGTGCAAAACCGTTGGATTGTGACACACCTTTACGCGTCTATCGCTCGCTGCGCTCGCTCGAAAGCTATAGCCTAACCTAAAAACAATCCCTCTTGCGTTAGTCATTCGACATGAAGGCGACTTATATCAAATTTGGGATCGTGTCGGATCGAATGTGAGGTTGGACTGGATTTTTACGAGCAAGCGGAGCGAGCGAGCAACGGTCACAATTTCCAAGCTATACATATACCATATATTGCCTTGCATATATTTCGTGCTAGTTCCTAATTTTGTCAGCCATTTCGGACATCACATTGCACTGTACTATGAGGAAACGATACTAATTATGTGAAACTATTAGTAATCCGTAAACATTTGTCAGAAGGCAATAGGATAAAGACTTCCGGCTCCTCGGGCTGGTGCGAATATTTCAATGTCCGTATGTGCCAAACCGTTGCTTTGTGACACACCTTTACGCGTCTCTCGCTCGCCGCGCTCGCACGAAAGCTATAGCCTAACCTAAAACCAATCCATCTTCCGTTCATTATTCGATATGATGGCGACATATTTCAAATTTGCGAACGTGTCGGATCGGTTGTGAGGTCGGACTAGATTTTTACGAGCGAGCGGAGCGTGCGAGCAACGGTCACAATTACCAAGCTATACATATACCATATATTGCCTTGCATATATTTCGTGTTATTACCTAATTTTGTCAGCCATTTCGGACATCACATTGCACTGTACTATGAGGACATAGTACTATTTATGTGAAACTATTCATAAACTGTAAACATGTGTCGGTAGGCAATAGGATAAATACTTCCGGCTCCTCGGACTGGTGCGAATATTTCAATGTCCGTATGTGCCAAACCGTTGCTTTGTGACACACCTTTACGCGTCTCTCGCTCGCCGCGCTCGCACGAAAGCTATAGCCTAACCTAAAACCAATCCATCTTCCGTTCATTATTCGATATGATGGCGACATATTTCAAATTTGCGAACGTGTCGGATCGGTTGTGAGGTCGGACTAGATTTTTACGAGCGAGCGGAGCGTGCGAGCAACGGTCACAATTACCAAGCTATACATATACCATATATTGTCTTGCATATATTTCGTGCTTGTACCTAATTTTGTCAGCCATTTCGGAAATCACATTGCATTGTACTATGTGGAAATAGTACTATTTATGTGAAACTATTCATAAACTGTAAACATGTGTCGGTAGGCAGTAGGATAAATACTTCCGGCTCCTCGGGCTGGTGCGAATATTTCAATGTCCGTATGTGCCAAACCGTTGGTTTATGACACACCTATACGCGTCTCTCGCTCGCTGCGCTCGCTCGAAAACTATAGCCTAACCTAAAACCAATCCATCTTGCGTTCATTATTCGATATGATGGCGACATATTTCAAATTTGCGAACGTGTCGGATCGGTTGTGGGGTTGGACTAGATTTTTACGAGCGAGCGCAGCGAGCGAGCAACGGTCACAATTTCCAAGCTATACATATACAATATATTGTCTTGCATATATTTCGTGCTTGTACCTAATTTTGTCAGCCATTTCGGACATCACGTTGCACTGTACTATGAGGAAACGGTACTAATTATGTGAAACTATTGGTAAACCGTAAACATTTGTCAGAAGGCAATAGGATAAAGACTTCCGGCTCCTCGGGCTGGTTCGAATATATCAATGTCCGTATGTGCCAAACCGATGGTTTGTGACACACCTTTACGCGTCTCTCGTTCGCTCCTCTCGCACGAAAGCTATAGCCTAACCTAAAACCAATCCATCCTCCGTTCATTATTCGATATGGTGGCGAGAAATTTCAAATTTGCGAACGTGTCGGATCGGTTGTGGGGTTGGACTAGATTTTTACGAGCGAGCGGAGCGAGCGAGCAACGGTCACAATTTCCAAGCTATACATATACCATATATTGTCTTGCATATATTTCGTGCTTGTACATAATTTTGTCAGCCATTTCGGACATCACATTGCGGTGTACTATGTGGAAATAGTACTATTTATGTGAAACTATTCATAAACTGTAAACATGTGTCGGTAGGCAATAGGATAAATACTTCCGGCTCCTCGGGCTGGTGCGAATATTTCAATGTCCGTATGTGCCAAACCGTTGGTTTATGACACACCTATACGCGTCTCTCGCTCGCTGCGCTCGCTCGAAAACTATAGCCTAACCTAAAACCAATCCATCTTCCGTTCATTATTCGATATGGTGGCGACATATTTCAAATTTGCGAACGTGACGGATCGGTTGTGAGGTTGGACTAGATTTTTACGAGCGAGCGGAGCGAGCGAGCAACGGTCACAACTTCCAAGCTATACATATACCATATATTGCCTTGCATAGTTTTCGTGCTAGTACCTAATTTTGTATGCCATTTCGGACATCACATTGCACTGTACTATGAGGAAACGGTACCAATTATGTGAAACTGTTGGTAAACCGTAAACATGTGTCGGTAGGCAATAGGATAAATACTTCCGGCTCCTCGGGCTGGTGCGAATATTTCAATGTCCGTATGTGCCAAACCGTTGGTTTCTGACACAACTTTACGCGTCTCTCGCTCGCTGCTCTCGCTCGAAAACTATAGCCTAACCTAAAACCAGTCCTTCTTCCGTTCATTCTTCGATATGGTGGCGACATATTTCAAATTTGCGAACGTGTCGGATCGGTTGTGAGGTTGGACAAGCTTTTTACGAGCGAGCGGAGCTAGCGAGCAACGGTCACAATTTCCAAGCTATACATATACCTTATATTGCCTTCCATATATTTCGTGTTATTACCTAATTTTGTCAGCCATTTCGGACATCACATTGCACTGTACTATGTGAAAATAGTACTATTTATGTGAAACTATTGGTAAACTGTAAACATTTGTCAGTAGCAATAGGATAAAGACTTCCGGCTCCTCGGGCTGGTGCGAATATTTCAAAGTCCCCATGTGCAAAACCGTTGGATTGTGACACACCTTTACGCGTCTATCGCTCGCTGCGCTCGCTCGAAAGCTATAGCCTAACCTAAAAACAATCCCTCTTGCGTTGGTCATTCGACATGAAGGCGACTTATATCAAATTTGGGATCGTGTCGGATCGAATGTGAGGTTGGACTGGATTTTTACGAGCAAGCGGAGCGAGCGAGCAACGGTCACAATTTCCAAGCTATACATATACCATATATTGCCTTGCATATATTTCGTGCTAGTTCCTAATTTTGTCAGCCATTTCGGACATCACATTGCACTGTACTATGAGGAAACGATACTAATTATGTGAAACTATTAGTAATCCGTAAACATTTGTCAGAAGGCAATAGGATAAAGACTTCCGGCTCCTCGGGCTGGTGCGAATATTTCAATGTCCGTATGTGCCAAACCGTTGCTTTGTGACACACCTTTACGCGTCTCTCGCTCGCCGCGCTCGCACGAAAGCTATAGCCTAACCTAAAACCAATCCATCTTCCGTTCATTATTCGATATGATGGCGACATATTTCAAATTTGCGAACGTGTCGGATCGGCTGTGAGGTCGGACTAGATTTTTACGAGCGAGCGGAGCGTGCGAGCAACGGTCACAATTACCAAGCTATACATATACCATATATTGCCTTGCATATATTTCGTGTTATTACCTAATTTTGTCAGCCATTTCGGACATCACATTGCACTGTACTATGAGGACATAGTACTATTTATGTGAAAATATTCATAAACTGTAAACATGTGTCGGTAGGCAATAGGATAAATACTTCCGGCTCCTCGGACTGGTGCGAATATTTCAATGTCCGTATGTGCCAAACCGTTGCTTTGTGACACACCTTTACGCGTCTCTCGCTCGCCGCGCTCGCACGAAAGCTATAGCCTAACCTAAAACCAATCCATCTTCCGTTCATTATTCGATATGATGGCGACATATTTCAAATTTGCGAACGTGTCGGATCGGTTGTGAGGTCGGACTAGATTTTTACGAGCGAGCGGAGCGTGCGAGCAACGGTCACAATTACCAAGCTATACATATACCATATATTGTCTTGCATATATTTCGTGCTTGTACCTAATTTTGTCAGCCATTTCGGAAATCACATTGCATTGTACTATGTGGAAATAGTACTATTTATGTGAAACTATTCATAAACTGTAAACATGTGTCGGTAGGCAGTAGGATAAATACTTCCGGCTCCTCGGGCTGGTGCGAATATTTCAATGTCCGTATGTGCCAAACCGTTGGTTTATGACACACCTATACGCGTCTCTCGCTCGCTGCGCTCGCTCGAAAACTATAGCCTAACCTAAAACCAATCCATCTTGCGTTCATTATTCGATATGATGGCGACATATTTCAAATTTGCGAACGTGTCGGATCGGTTGTGGGGTTGGACTAGATTTTTACGAGCGAGCGCAGCGAGCGAGCAACGGTCACAATTTCCAAGCTATACATATACAATATATTGTCTTGCATATATTTCGTGCTTGTACCTAATTTTGTCAGCCATTTCGGACATCACGTTGCACTGTACTATGAGGAAACGGTACTAATTATGTGAAACTATTGGTAAACCGTAAACATTTGTCAGAAGGCAATAGGATAAAGACTTCCGGCTCCTCGGGCTGGTTCGAATATATCAATGTCCGTATGTGCCAAACCGATGGTTTGTGACACACCTTTACGCGTCTCTCGTTCGCTCCTCTCGCACGAAAGCTATAGCCTAACCTAAAACCAATCCATCCTCCGTTCATTATTCGATATGGTGGCGAGAAATTTCAAATTTGCGAACGTGTCGGATCGGTTGTGGGGTTGGACTAGATTTTTACGAGCGAGCGGAGCGAGCGAGCAACGGTCACAATTTCCAAGCTATACATATACCATATATTGTCTTGCATATATTTCGTGCTTGTACATAATTTTGTCAGCCATTTCGGACATCACATTGCGGTGTACTATGTGGAAATAGTACTATTTATGTGAAACTATTCATAAACTGTAAACATGTGTCGGTAGGCAATAGGATAAATACTTCCGGCTCCTCGGGCTGGTGCGAATATTTCAATGTCCGTATGTGCCAAACCGTTGGTTTATGACACACCTATACGCGTCTCTCGCTCGCTGCGCTCGCTCGAAAACTATAGCCTAACCTAAAACCAATCCATCTTCCGTTCATTATTCGATATGGTGGCGACATATTTCAAATTTGCGAACGTGACGGATCGGTTGTGAGGTTGGACTAGATTTTTACGAGCGAGCGGAGCGAGCGAGCAACGGTCACAACTTCCAAGCTATACATATACCATATATTGCCTTGCATAGTTTTCGTGCTAGTACCTAATTTTGTATGCCATTTCGGACATCACATTGCACTGTACTATGAGGAAACGGTACTAATTATGTGAAACTGTTGGTAAACCGTAAACATGTGTCGGTAGGCAATAGGATAAATACTTCCGGCTCCTCGGGCTGGTGCGAATATTTCAATGTCCGTATGTGCCAAACCGTTGGTTTCTGACACAACTTTACGCGTCTCTCGCTCGCTGCTCTCGCTCGAAAACTATAGCCTAACCTAAAACCAGTCCTTCTTCCGTTCATTCTTCGATATGGTGGCGACATATTTCAAATTTGCGAACGTGTCGGATCGGTTGTGAGGTTGGACAAGCTTTTTACGAGCGAGCGGAGCTAGCGAGCAACGGTCACAATTTCCAAGCTATACATATACCTTATATTGCCTTCCATATATTTCGTGTTATTACCTAATTTTGTCAGCCATTTCGGACATCACATTGCACTGTACTATGTGAAAATAGTACTATTTATGTGAAACTATTGGTAAACTGTAAACATTTGTCAGTAGCAATAGGATAAAGACTTCCGGCTCCTCGGGCTGGTGCGAATATTTCAATGTCCCCATGTGCAAAACCGTTGGATTGTGACACACCTTTACGCGTCTATCGCTCGCTGCGCTCGCTCGAAAGCTATAGCCTAACCTAAAAACAATCCCTCTTGCGTTAGTCATTCGACATGAAGGCGACTTATATCAAATTTGGGATCGTGTCGGATCGAATGTGAGGTTGGACTGGATTTTTACGAGCAAGCGGAGCGAGCGAGCAACGGTCACAATTTCCAAGCTATACATATACCATATATTGCCTTGCATATATTTCGTGCTAGTTCCTAATTTTGTCAGCCATTTCGGACATCACATTGCACTGTACTATGAGGAAACGATACTAATTATGTGAAACTATTAGTAAACCGTAAACATTTGTCAGAAGGCAATAGGATAAAGACTTCCGGCTCTTCGGGCTGGTGCGAATATTTCAATGTCCGTATGTGCCAAACCGTTGGTTTGTGACACACCTTTACGCGTCTCTCGCTCGCCGCGCTCGCACGAAAGCTATAGCCTAACCTAAAACCAATCCATCTTCCGTTCATTATTCGATATGATGGCGACATATTTCAAATTTGCGAACGTGTCGGATCGGTGTGAGGTTGGACTAGATTTTTACGAGCGAGCGGAGCGAGCGAGCAACGGACACAATTTCCAAGCTATACATATACCATATATTGCCTTGCATATATTTCGTGTTATTACCTAATTTTGTCAGCATTTCGGACATCACATTGCACTGTACTATGAGGACCTAGTACTATTTATGTGAAACTATTCATAAACTGTAAACATGTGTCGGTAGGCAATAGGATAAATACTTCCGCTCCTCGGGCTGGTGCGAATATTTCAATGTCCGTATGTGCCAAACCGTTGGTTTATGACACACTATACGCGTCTCTCGCTCGCTGCGCTCGCTCGAAAACTGTAGCCTACCTAAAACCAATCCATCTTGCGTTCATTATTCGATATGATGGCGACATATTTCAAATTTGCGAACGTGTCGGATCGGTTGTGGGGTTGGACCTAGATTTTTACGAGCGAGCGCAGCGAGCGAGCAACGGTCACAATTTCCAAGCTATACATATAACAATATATTGTCTTGCATATATTTCGTGCTTGTACCTAATTTTGTCAGCCATTTTCGGACATCACGTTGCACTGTACTATGAGGAAACGGTACTAATTATATGAAACTATTGGTAAACCGTAAACATTTGTCAGAAGGCAATAGGATAAAGACTTCCGGCTCCTCGGGCTGGTTCGAATATATCATTGTCCGTATGTGCCCAACCGATGGTTTGTGACACAACCTTTACGCGTCTCTCGTTCGCTGCGCTCGCACGAAAGCTATAGCCTAACCTAAAACAATCCATCTTCCGTTCATTATTCGATATGGTGGCGAGAAATTTCAAATTTGCGAACGTGTCGGATCGGTTGTGGGGTTGGACTAGATTTTTACGAGCGAGCGGAGCGAGCGAGCAACGGTCACAATTTCCAAGCTATACATATACCATATATTGTCTTGCATATATTTCGTGCTTGTACATAAATTTTGTCAGCCATTTCGGACATCACATTGCATTGTACTATGTGGAAATAGTACTATTTATGTGAAACTATTCATAAACTGTAAACATGTGTCGGTAGGCAATAGGATAAATACTTCCGGCTCCTCGGCTGGTGCGAATATTTCAATGTCCGTATGTGCCAAACCGTTGGTTTATGAACTCCTATACGCGTCTCTCGCTCGCTGCGCTCGCTCGAAAACTATAGCCTAACCTAAAACCAATCCATCTCCGTTCATTATTCGATATGGTGGCGACATATTTCAAATTTGCGAACGTGACGGATCGGTTGTGAGGTTGGACTAGATTTTTACGAGCGAGCGGAGCGAGCGAACAACGGTCACAACTTCCAAGCTATACATATACCATATATTGCCTTGCATAGTTTTCGTGCTAGTACCTAATTTTGTATGCCATTTCGACATCACATTGCACTGTACTATGAGGAAACGGTACTAATATGTGAAACTGTTGGTAAACCGTAAACATGTGTCGGTAGGCAATAGGATAAATACTACCGGCTCCTCGGGCTGGTGCGAATATTTCAATGTCCGTATGTGCCAAACCGTTGGTTTCTGACACACCTTTACGCGTCTCTCGCTCGCTGCTCTCGCTCGAAAACTATAGCCTAACCTAAAACCAGTCCTTCTTCCGTCATTCTTCGATATGGTGGCGACATATTTCAAATTTGCGAACGTGTCGGATCGGTTGTGAGGTTGGACAAGCTTTTTACGAGCGAGCGGAGCTAGCGAGCACGGTCACAATTACCAAGCTATACATATACCTTATATTGCCTTCCATATATTTCGTGTTATTACCTAATTTTGTCAGCCATTTCGGACTCACATTGCACTGTACTATGTGAAAATAGTACTATTTATGTGAAACTATTGGTAAACTGTAAACATTTGTCAGTAGCAATAGGATAAAGACTTCCGGCTCCTCGGGCTGGTGCGAATATTTCAAAGTCCCCATGTGCAAAACCGTTGGATTGTGACACACCTTTACGCGTCTATCGCTCGCTGCGCTCGCTCGAAAGCTATAGCCTAACCTAAAAACAATCCCTCTTGCGTTGGTCATTCGACATGAAGGCGACTTATATCATATTTGGGATCGTGTCGTATCGAATGGTGAGGTTGGACTGGATTTTTACGAGCAAGCGGAGCGAGCGAGCAACGGTCACAATTTCCAAGCTATACATATACCATATATTGCCTTGCATATATTTCGTGCTAGTTCCTAATTTTGTCAGCCATTTCGGACATCACATTGCACTGTACTATGAGGAAACGATACTAATTATGTGAAACTATTAGTAATCCGTAAACATTTGTCAGAAGGCAATAGGATAAAGACTTCCGGCTCCTCGGGCTGGTGCGAATATTTCAATGTCCGTATGTGCCAAACCGTTGCTTTGTGACACACCTTTACGCGTCCTCTCGCTCGCCGCGCTCGCACGAAAGCTATAGCCTAACCTAAAACCAATCCATCTTCCGTTCATTATTCGATATGATGGCGACATATTTCAAATTTGCGAACGTGTCGGATCGGTTGTGAGGTCGGACTAGATTTTTACGAGCGAGCGGAGCGTGCGAGCAACGGTCACAATTACCAAGCTATACATATACCATATATTGCCTTGCATATATTTCGTGTTATTACCTAATTTTGTCAGCCATTTCGGACATCACATTGCACTGTACTATGAGGACATAGTACTATTTATGTGAAACTATTCATAAACTGTAAACATGTGTCGGTAGGCAATAGGATAAATACTTCCGGCTCCTCGGACTGGTGCGAATATTTCAATGTCCGTATGTGCCAAACCGTTGGTTTATGACACACCTTTACGCGTCTCGCTCGCGGCGCTCGCACGAAAGCTATAGCCTAACCTAAAGCCAATCCATCTTCCGTTCATTATTCGATATGGTGGCGACATATTTCAAATTTGCGAACGTGTGGGATCGGTTGTGAGGTTGGACTAGATTTTTACGAGCGAGCGGAGCGAGAGAGCAACGGTCACAATTTCCAAGCTATACATATACAATATATTGTCTTGCATATATTTCGTGCTTGTACCTAATTTTGTCAGCCATTTCGGACATCACGTTGCACTGTACTATGAGGAAACGGTACTAATTATGTGAAACTATTGGTAAACCGTAAACATTTGTCAGAAGGCAATAGGATAAAGACTTCCGGCTCCTCGGGCTGGTTCGAATATATCAATGTCCGTATGTGCCAAACCGATGGTTTGTGACACACCTTTACGCGTCTCTCGTTCGCTGCGCTCGCACGAAAGCTAGAGCCTAACCTAAAACCAATCCATCTTCCGTTCATTATTCGATATGGTGGCGACATATTTCAAATTTGCGAACGTGTGGGATCGGTTGTGAGGTTGGACTAGATTTTTACGAGCGAGCGGAGCGAGCGAGCAACGGTCACAATTTCCAAGCTATACATATACCTTATATTGCCTTCCATATATTTCGTGTTATTACCTAATTTTGTCAGCCATTTCGGACATCACATTGCACTGTACTATGAGGAAATAGTACTATTTATGTGAAACTATTCATAAACTGTAAACATGTGTCTGTAGGCAATAGGATAAATACTTCCGGCTCCTCGGGCTGGTGCGAATATTTCAATGTCCGTATGTGCCAAACCGTTGGTTTATGACACACCTATACGCGTCTCTCGCTCGCTGCGCTCGCTCGAAAACTATAGCCTAACCTAAAACCAATCCACCTTGCGTTCATTATTCGATATGATGGCGACATATTTCAAATTTGCGAACGTGTCGGATCGGTTGTGGGGTTGGACTAGATTTTTACGAGCGAGCGGAGCGAGCGAGCAACGGTCACAATTTCCAAGCTATACATATACCATATATTGTCTTGCATATATTTCGTGCTTGTACCTAATTTTGTCTGCCATTTCGGACATCACGTTGCACTGTACTATGAGGAAACGGTACTAATTATGTGAAACTATTGGTAAACCGTAAACATTTGTCAGAAGGCAATAGGATAAAGACTTCCGGCTCCTCGGGCTGGTGCGAATATATCAGAGTCCGTATGTGCCAAACCGATGGTTTGTGACACACCTTTACGCGTCTCTCGTTCGCTCCTCTCGCACGAAAGCTATAGCCTAACCTAAAACCAATCCATCCTCCGTTCATTATTCGATATGGTGGCGATAAATTTCAAATTTGCGAACGTGTCGGATCGGTTGTGGGGTTGGACTAGATTTTTACGAGCGAGCGGAGCGAGCGAGCAACGGTCACAATTTCCAAGCTATACATATACCATATATTGTCTTGCATATATTTCGTGCTTGTACATAATTTTGTCAGCCATTTCGGACATCACATTGCATTGTACTATGTGGAAATAGTACTATTTATGTGAAACTATTCATAAACTGTAAACATGTGTCGGTAGGCAATAGGATAAATACTTCCGGCTCCTCGGGCTGGTGCGAATATTTCAATGTCCGTATGTGCCAAACCGTTGGTTTGTGACACACCTTTACGCGTCTCTCGCTCGCCGCGCTCGCTCGAAAGCTATAGCCTAACCTAAAAACAATCCCTCTTGCGTTAGTCATTCGACATGAAGGCGACTTATATCAAATTTGGGATCGTGTCGGATCGAATGTGAGGTTGGACTGGATTTTTACGAGCAAGCGGAGCGAGCGAGCAACGGTCACAATTTCCAAGCTATACATATACCATATATTGCCTTGCATATATTTCGTGCTAGTTCCTAATTTTGTCAGCCATTTCGGACATCACATTGCACTGTACTATGAGGAAACGATACTAATTATGTGAAACTATTAGTAAACCGTAAACATTTGTCAGAAGGCAATAGGATAAAGGCTTCCGGCTCATCGGGCTGGTGCGAATATTTCAATGTCCGTATGTGCCAAACCGTTGGTTTGTGACACACCTTTACGCGTCTCTCGCTCGCCGCGCTCGCACGAAAGCTATAGCCTAACCTAAAACCAATCCATCTTCCGTTCATTATTCGATATGATGGCGACATATTTCAAATTTGCGAACGTGTCGGATCGGTTGTGAGGTCGGACTAGATTTTTACGAGCGAGCGGAGCGTGCGAGCAACGGTCACAATTTCCAAGCTATACATATACCATATATTGCCTTGCATATAGTTCGTGTTATTACCTAATTTTGTCAGCCATTTCGGACATCACATTGCACTGTACTATGAGGACATAGTACTATTTATGTGAAACTATTCATAAACTGTAAACATGTGTCGGTAGGCAATAGGATAAATACTTCCGGCTCCTCGGGCTGGTGCGAATATTTCAATGTCCGTATGTGCCAAACCGTTGGTTTATGACACACCTTTACGCGTCTCGCTCGCGGCGCTCGCACGAAAGCTATAGCCTAACCTAAAGCCAATCCATCTTCCGTTCATTATTCGATATGGTGGCGACATATTTCAAATTTGCGAACGTGTGGGATCGGTTGTGAGGTTGGACTAGATTTTTACGAGCGAGCGGAGCGAGAGAGCAACGGTCACAATTTCCAAGCTATACATATACAATATATTGTCTTGCATATATTTCGTGCTTGTACGTAATTTTGTCAGCCATTTCGGACATCACGTTGCACTGTACTATGAGGAAACGGTACTAATTATGTGAAACTATTGGTAAACCGTAAACATTTGTCAGAAGGCAATAGGATAAAGACTTCCGGCTCCTCGGGCTGGTTCGAATATATCAATGTCCGTATGTGCCAAACCGATGGTTTGTGACACACCTTTACGCGTCTCTCGTTCGCTGCGCTCGCACGAAAGCTAGAGCCTAACCTAAAACCAATCCATCTTCCGTTCATTATTCGATATGGTGGCGACATATTTCAAATTTGCGAACGTGTGGGATCGGTTGTGAGGTTGGACTAGATTTTTACGAGCGAGCGGAGCGAGCGAGCAACGGTCACAATTTCCAAGCTATACATATACCTTATATTGCCTTCCATATATTTCGTGTTATTACCTAATTTTGTCAGCCATTTCGGACATCACATTGCACTGTACTATGAGGAAATAGTACTATTTATGTGAAACTATTCATAAACTGTAAACATGTGTCTGTAGGCAATAGGATAAATACTTCCGGCTCCTCGGGCTGGTGCGAATATTTCAATGTCCGTATGTGCCAAACCGTTGGTTTATGACACACCTATACGCGTCTCTCGCTCGCTGCGCTCGCTCGAAAACTATAGCCTAACCTAAAACCAATCCACCTTGCGTTCATTATTCGATATGATGGCGACATATTTCAAATTTGCGAACGTGTCGGATCGGTTGTGGGGTTGGACTAGATTTTTACGAGCGAGCGGAGCGAGCGAGCAACGGTCACAATTTCCAAGCTATACATATACCATATATTGTCTTGCATATATTTCGTGCTTGTACCTAATTTTGTCTGCCATTTCGGACATCACGTTGCACTGTACTATGAGGAAACGGTACTAATTATGTGAAACTATTGGTAAACCGTAAACATTTGTCAGAAGGCAATAGGATAAAGACTTCCGGCTCCTACGGCTGGTGCGAATATATCAGAGTCCGTATGTGCCAAACCGATGGTTTGTGACACACCTTTACGCGTCTCTCGTTCGCTCCTCTCGCACGAAAGCTATAGCCTAACCTAAAACCAATCCATCCTCCGTTCATTATTCGATATGGTGGCGAGAAATTTCAAATTTGCGAACGTGTCGGATCGGTTGTGGGGTTGGACTAGATTTTTACGAGCGAGCGGAGCGAGCGAGCAACGGTCACAATTTCCAAGCTATACATATACCATATATTGTCTTGCATATATTTCGTGCTTGTACATAATTTTGTCTGCCATTTCGGACATCACGTTGCACTGTACTATGAGGAAACGGTACTAATTATGTGAAACTATTGGTAAACCGTAAACATTTGTCAGAAGGCAATAGGATAAAGACTTCCGGCTCCTACGGCTGGTGCGAATATATCAGAGTCCGTATGTGCCAAACCGATGGTTTGTGACACACCTTTACGCGTCTCTCGCTCGCCGCGCTCGCTCGAAAGCTATAGCCTAACCTAAAAACAATCCCTCTTGCGTTAGTCATTCGACATGAAGGCGACTTATATCAAATTTGGGATCGTGTCGGATCGAATGTGAGGTTGGACTGGATTTTTACGAGCAAGCGGAGCGAGCGAGCAACGGTCACAATTTCCAAGCTATACATATACCATATATTGCCTTGCATATATTTCGTGCTAGTTCCTAATTTTGTCAGCCATTTCGGACATCACATTGCACTGTACTATGAGGAAACGATACTAATTATGTGAAACTATTAGTAAACCGTAAACATTTGTCAGAAGGCAATAGGATAAAGACTTCCGGCTCATCGGGCTGGTGCGAATATTTCAATGTCCGTATGTGCCAAACCGTTGGTTTGTGACACACCTTTACGCGTCTCTCGCTCGCCGCGCTCGCACGAAAGCTATAGCCTAACCTAAAACCAATCCATCTTCCGTTCATTATTGGATATGGTGGCGACATATTTCAAATTTGCGAACGTGTCGGATCGCTTGTGAGGTTGGACTAGATTTTTACGAGCGAGCGGAGCGAGCGAGCAACGGTCACAATTTCCAAGCTATACATATACCTTATATTGCCTTCCATATATTTCGTGTTATTACCAAATTTTGTCAGCCATTTCGGACATCACATTGCACTGTACTATGTGGAAATAGTACTATTTATGTGAAACTATTGGTAAACTGTAAACATTTGTCAGTAGCAATAGGATAAAGACTTCCGGCTCCTCGGGCTGGTGCGAATATTTCAATGTCCGTATGTGCCAAACCGATGGATTGTGACACACCTCTCCGCGTCCCTCGCTCGCCGTGCTCGCTTGAAAGCTATAGCCTAACCTAAAAACAATCCCTCTTGCGTTAGTCATTCGACATGGTGGCGACATATTTCAAATTTGCGAACGTGTCGGATCGGTTGTGAGGTTGGACTAGATATTTACGAGCGAGCGGAGCGAGCGAGCAACGGTCACAATTTCCAAGCTATACATATACCATATATTGTCTTGCATATATTTCGTGCTTGTACCTAATTTTGTCAGCCATTTCGGACATCACGTTGCACTGTACTATGAGGAAACGGTACTAATTATGTGAAACTATTGGTAAACCGTAAACATTTGTCAGAAGGCAATAGGATAAAGACTTCCGGCTCCTCGGGCTGGTGCGAATATATCAATGTCCGTATGTGCCAAACCGATGGTTTGTGACACACCTTTACGCGTCACTCGCTCGCTGCGCTCGCTCGAAAACTATAGCCTAACCTAAAACCAATCCATCTTGCGTTCATTATTCGATATGATGGCGACATATTTCAAATTTGCGAACGTGTCGGATCGGTTGTGAGGTCTGACTAGATTTTTTCGAGCGAGCGGAGCGAGCGAGCAACGATCACAATTTCCAACCTATACATTCACCTTATATTGCCTTGCATATATTTCGTGTTGTTACCTAATTTTGTCAGCCATTTCGGACATCACATTGCACTGTACTATGAGGAAATAGTACTATTTATGTGAAACTATTCATAAACTGTAAACATGTGTCGGTAGGCAATAGGATAAATACTTCCGGCTCCTCGGGCTGGTGCGAATATTTCAATGTCCGTATGTGCCAAACCGTTGGTTTCTGACACACCTATACGCGTCCCTCGCTCGCTGCGCTCGCTCGAAAACTATAGCCTAACCTAAAACCAATCCATCTTGCGTTCATTATTCGATATGACGGCGACATATTTCAAATTTGCGAACGTGTCGGATCGGTTGTGGGGTTGGACTAGATTTTTACGAGCGAGCGGAGCGAGCGAGCAACGGTCACAATTTCCAAGCTATACATGTACCATATATTGTCTTGCATATATTTCGTGCTTGTACCTAATTTTGTCAGCCATTTCGGACATCACGTTGCACTGTACTATGAGGAAACGGTACTAATTATGTGAAACTATTGGTAAACCGTAAACATTTGTCAGAAGGCAACAGGATAAAGACTTCCGGCTCATCGGGCTGGTGCGAATATATCAATGTCCGTATGCGCCAAACCGATGGTTTGTGACACACCTTTACGCGTCTCTCGTTCGCTGCGCTCGCACGAAAGCTATAGCCTAACCTAAAACCAATCCATCTTCCGTTCATTATTCGATATGGTGGCGACATGTTTCGAATTTGCGAACGTGTGGGATCGGTTGTGAGGTTGGACCAGATTTTTACGAGCGAGCGGAGCGAGCGTGCAACGGTCACAATTTCCAAGCTATACATATACCTTATATTGCCTTGCTTACATTTCTTATTATTACCTACTTTTGTCCGCCATTTCGGACATCACATTGCACTGTACTATGAGGAAATAGTACTATTTATGTGAAACTATTCATAAACTGTAAACATGTGTCGGTAGGCAATAGGATAAATACTTCCGGCTCCTCGGGCTGGTGCGAATATTTCAATGTCCTTATGAGCCAAACCGTTGGTTTATGACACACCTATACGCGTCCCACGCTCGCTGCGCTCGCTCGAAAACTATAGCCTAACCTAAAACCAATCCATCTTGCGTTCATTATTCGATATGATGGCGACATATTTCAAATTTGCGAACGTGTCGGATCGGTTGTGGGGTTGGACTAGATTTTTACGAGCGAGCGGAGCGAGCGAGCAACGGTCACAATTTCCAAGCTATACATATACCATATATTGTCTTGCATATATTTCGTGCTTGTACCTAATTTTTTCAGCCATTTCGGACATCACGTTGCACTGTACTATGAGGAAACGGCACTAATTATGTGAAACAATTGGTAAACCGTAAACATTTGTCAGATGGCAACAGGATAAAGACTTCCGGCTCCTCGGGCTGGTGCGAATATTTCAATGTCCGTATGTGCCAAACCGTTGGTTTCTGACACACCTTTACGCGTCTCTCGCTCGACGCGCTCGCTCGAAAACTATAGCCTAACCTAAAACCAATCCATCTTGCGTTCATTATTCGATATGATGGCGACATGCTTCGAATTTGCGAACGTGTGGGATCGGTTGTGAGGTTGGACCAGATTTTTACGAGCGAGCGGAGCGAGCGTGCAACGGTCACAATTTCCAAGCTATACATATAGCTTATATTGCCTTGCTTATATTTCTTATTATTACCTACTTTTGTCCGCCATTTCGGACATCACATTGCACTGTACTATGAGGAAATAGTACTATTTATGTGAAACTATTCATAAACTGTAAACATGTGTCGGTAGGCAATAGGATAAATACTTCCGGCTCCTCGGGCTGGTGCGAATATTTCAATGTCCGTATGTGCCAAACCGTTGGTTTATGACACACCTATACGCGTCCCTCGCTCGCTGCGCTCGCTCGAAAACTATAGCCTAACCTAAAACCAATCCATCTTGCGTTCATTATTCGATATGATGGCGACATATTTCAAATTTGCGAACGTGTCGGATCGGTTGTGGGGTTGGACTAGATTTTTACGAGCGAGCGGAGCGAGCGAGCAACGGTCACAATTTCCAAGCTATACATATACCATATATTGTCTTGCATATATTTCGTGCTTGTACCTAATTTTGTCAGCCATTTCGGACATCACGTTGCACTGTACTATGAGGAAACGGTACTAATTATGTGAAACTATTGGTAAACCGTAAACATTTGTCAGAAGGCAATAGGATAAAGACTTCCGGCTCCTCGGGCTGGTGCGAATATTTCAATGTCCGTATGTGCCAAACCGTTGGTTTATGACACACCTATACGCGTCTCTCGCTCGCTGCGCTCGCTCGAAAACTATAGCCTAACCTAAAACCAATCCACCTTGCGTTCATTATTCGATATGATGGCGACATATTTCAAATTTGCGAACGTGTCGGATCGGTTGTGGGGTTGGACTAGATTTTTACGAGCGAGCGGAGCGAGCGAGCAACGGTCACAATTTCCAAGCTATACATATACCATATATTGTCTTGCATATATTTCGTGCTTGTACCTAATTTTGTCTGCCATTTCGGACATCACGTTGCACTGTACTATGAGGAAACGGTACTAATTATGTGAAACTATTGGTAAACCGTAAACATTTGTCAGAAGGCAATAGGATAAAGACTTCCGGCTCCTACGGCTGGTGCGAATATATCAGAGTCCGTATGTGCCAAACCGATGGTTTGTGACACACCTTTACGCGTCTCTCGTTCGCTCCTCTCGCACGAAAGCTATAGCCTAACCTAAAACCAATCCATCCTCCGTTCATTATTCGATATGGTGGCGAGAAATTTCAAATTTGCGAACGTGTCGGATCGGTTGTGGGGTTGGACTAGATTTTTACGAGCGAGCGGAGCGAGCGAGCAACGGTCACAATTTCCAAGCTATACATATACCATATATTGTCTTGCATATATTTCGTGCTTGTACATAATTTTGTCTGCCATTTCGGACATCACGTTGCACTGTACTATGAGGAAACGGTACTAATTATGTGAAACTATTGGTAAACCGTAAACATTTGTCAGAAGGCAATAGGATAAAGACTTCCGGCTCCTACGGCTGGTGCGAATATATCAGAGTCCGTATGTGCCAAACCGATGGTTTGTGACACACCTTTACGCGTCTCTCGCTCGCCGCGCTCGCTCGAAAGCTATAGCCTAACCTAAAAACAATCCCTCTTGCGTTAGTCATTCGACATGAAGGCGACTTATATCAAATTTGGGATCGTGTCGGATCGAATGTGAGGTTGGACTGGATTTTTACGAGCAAGCGGAGCGAGCGAGCAACGGTCACAATTTCCAAGCTATACATATACCATATATTGCCTTGCATATATTTCGTGCTAGTTCCTAATTTTGTCAGCCATTTCGGACATCACATTGCACTGTACTATGAGGAAACGATACTAATTATGTGAAACTATTAGTAAACCGTAAACATTTGTCAGAAGGCAATAGGATAAAGACTTCCGGCTCATCGGGCTGGTGCGAATATTTCAATGTCCGTATGTGCCAAACCGTTGGTTTGTGACACACCTTTACGCGTCTCTCGCTCGCCGCGCTCGCACGAAAGCTATAGCCTAACCTAAAACCAATCCATCTTCCGTTCATTATTGGATATGGTGGCGACATATTTCAAATTTGCGAACGTGTCGGATCGCTTGTGAGGTTGGACTAGATTTTTACGAGCGAGCGGAGCGAGCGAGCAACGGTCACAATTTCCAAGCTATACATATACCTTATATTGCCTTCCATATATTTCGTGTTATTACCAAATTTTGTCAGCCATTTCGGACATCACATTGCACTGTACTATGTGGAAATAGTACTATTTATGTGAAACTATTGGTAAACTGTAAACATTTGTCAGTAGCAATAGGATAAAGACTTCCGGCTCCTCGGGCTGGTGCGAATATTTCAATGTCCGTATGTGCCAAACCGATGGATTGTGACACACCTCTCCGCGTCCCTCGCTCGCCGTGCTCGCTTGAAAGCTATAGCCTAACCTAAAAACAATCCCTCTTGCGTTAGTCATTCGACATGGTGGCGACATATTTCAAATTTGCGAACGTGTCGGATCGGTTGTGAGGTTGGACTAGATATTTACGAGCGAGCGGAGCGAGCGAGCAACGGTCACAATTTCCAAGCTATACATATACCATATATTGTCTTGCATATATTTCGTGCTTGTACCTAATTTTGTCAGCCATTTCGGACATCACGTTGCACTGTACTATGAGGAAACGGTACTAATTATGTGAAACTATTGGTAAACCGTAAACATTTGTCAGAAGGCAATAGGATAAAGACTTCCGGCTCCTCGGGCTGGTGCGAATATATCAATGTCCGTATGTGCCAAACCGATGGTTTGTGACACACCTTTACGCGTCACTCGCTCGCTGCGCTCGCTCGAAAACTATAGCCTAACCTAAAACCAATCCATCTTGCGTTCATTATTCGATATGATGGCGACATATTTCAAATTTGCGAACGTGTCGGATCGGTTGTGAGGTCTGACTAGATTTTTTCGAGCGAGCGGAGCGAGCGAGCAACGATCACAATTTCCAACCTATACATTCACCTTATATTGCCTTGCATATATTTCGTGTTGTTACCTAATTTTGTCAGCCATTTCGGACATCACATTGCACTGTACTATGAGGAAATAGTACTATTTATGTGAAACTATTCATAAACTGTAAACATGTGTCGGTAGGCAATAGGATAAATACTTCCGGCTCCTCGGGCTGGTGCGAATATTTCAATGTCCGTATGTGCCAAACCGTTGGTTTCTGACACACCTATACGCGTCCCTCGCTCGCTGCGCTCGCTCGAAAACTATAGCCTAACCTAAAACCAATCCATCTTGCGTTCATTATTCGATATGACGGCGACATATTTCAAATTTGCGAACGTGTCGGATCGGTTGTGGGGTTGGACTAGATTTTTACGAGCGAGCGGAGCGAGCGAGCAACGGTCACAATTTCCAAGCTATACATGTACCATATATTGTCTTGCATATATTTCGTGCTTGTACCTAATTTTGTCAGCCATTTCGGACATCACGTTGCACTGTACTATGAGGAAACGGTACTAATTATGTGAAACTATTGGTAAACCGTAAACATTTGTCAGAAGGCAACAGGATAAAGACTTCCGGCTCATCGGGCTGGTGCGAATATATCAATGTCCGTATGCGCCAAACCGATGGTTTGTGACACACCTTTACGCGTCTCTCGTTCGCTGCGCTCGCACGAAAGCTATAGCCTAACCTAAAACCAATCCATCTTCCGTTCATTATTCGATATGGTGGCGACATGTTTCGAATTTGCGAACGTGTGGGATCGGTTGTGAGGTTGGACCAGATTTTTACGAGCGAGCGGAGCGAGCGTGCAACGGTCACAATTTCCAAGCTATACATATACCTTATATTGCCTTGCTTATATTTCGTGCTAGTACCTAATTTTGTCAGCCATTTCGGACATCACATTGCACTGTACTATGTGGAAATAGTACTATTTATGTGAAGCTATTCATAAACTGTAAACATGTATCGGTAGGCAATAGGATAAATACTTCCGGCTCCTCGGGCTGGTGCGAATATTTCAATGTCCGTATGTGCCAAACCGTTGGTTTCTGACACACCTTTACGCGTCTCTCGCTCGACGCGCTCGCTCGAAAACTATAGCCTAACCTAAAACCAATCCATCTTGCGTTCATTATTCGATATGATGGCGACATGTTTCGAATTTGCGAACGTGTGGGATCGGTTGTGAGGTTGGACCAGATTTTTACGAGCGAGCGGAGCGAGCGTGCAACGGTCACAATTTCCAAGCTATACATATACCTTATATTGCCTTGCTTACATTTCTTATTATTACCTACTTTTGTCCGCCATTTCGGACATCACATTGCACTGTACTATGAGGAAATAGTACTATTTATGTGAAACTATTCATAAACTGTAAACATGTGTCGGTAGGCAATAGGATAAATACTTCCGGCTCCTCGGGCTGGTGCGAATATTTCAATGTCCTTATGAGCCAAACCGTTGGTTTATGACACACCTATACGCGTCCCACGCTCGCTGCGCTCGCTCGAAAACTATAGCCTAACCTAAAACCAATCCATCTTGCGTTCATTATTCGATATGATGGCGACATATTTCAAATTTGCGAACGTGTCGGATCGGTTGTGGGGTTGGACTAGATTTTTACGAGCGAGCGGAGCGAGCGAGCAACGGTCACAATTTCCAAGCTATACATATACCATATATTGTCTTGCATATATTTCGTGCTTGTACCTAATTTTTTCAGCCATTTCGGACATCACGTTGCACTGTACTATGAGGAAACGGCACTAATTATGTGAAACAATTGGTAAACCGTAAACATTTGTCAGATGGCAACAGGATAAAGACTTCCGGCTCCTCGGGCTGGTGCGAATATTTCAATGTCCGTATGTGCCAAACCGTTGGTTTCTGACACACCTTTACGCGTCTCTCGCTCGACGCGCTCGCTCGAAAACTATAGCCTAACCTAAAACCAATCCATCTTGCGTTCATTATTCGATATGATGGCGACATGCTTCGAATTTGCGAACGTGTGGGATCGGTTGTGAGGTTGGACCAGATTTTTACGAGCGAGCGGAGCGAGCGTGCAACGGTCACAATTTCCAAGCTATACATATAGCTTATATTGCCTTGCTTATATTTCTTATTATTACCTACTTTTGTCCGCCATTTCGGACATCACATTGCACTGTACTATGAGGAAATAGTACTATTTATGTGAAACTATTCATAAACTGTAAACATGTGTCGGTAGGCAATAGGATAAATACTTCCGGCTCCTCGGGCTGGTGCGAATATTTCAATGTCCGTATGTGCCAAACCGTTGGTTTATGACACACCTATACGCGTCCCTCGCTCGCTGCTCGCTCGAAAACTATAGCCTAACCTAAAACCAATCCATCTTGCGTTCATTATTCGATATGATGGCGACATATTTCAAATTTGCGAACGTGTCGGATCGGTTGTGTGGTTGGACTAGATTTTTACGAGCGAGCGGAGCGAGCGAGCAACGGTCACAATTTCCAAGCTATACATATACCATATATTGTCTTGCATATATTTCGTGCTTGTACCTAATTTTGTCAGCCATTTCGGACATCACGTTGCACTGTACTATGAGGAAACGGTACTAATTATGTGAAACTATTGGTAAACCGTAAACATTTGTCAGAAGGCAATAGGATAAAGACTTCCGGCTCCTCGGGCTGGTGCGAATATTTCAATGTCCGTATGTGCCAAACCGTTGGTTTGTGACACACCTTTACGCGTCTCTCGTTCGCTGCGCTCGCACGAAAGCTATAGCCTAACCTAAAACCAATCCATCTTCCGTTCATTATTCGATATGGTGGAGACATATTTCAAATTTGCGAACGTGTGGGATCGGTTGTGAGGTTGGACTAGATTTTTACGAGCGAGCGGAGCGAGCGAGCAACGGTCACAATTTCCAAGCTATACATATACCTTATATTGCCTTCCATATATTTCGTGTTATTACCTAATTTTGTCAGCCATTTCGGACATCACATTGCACTGTACTATGAGGAAATAGTACTATTTATGTGAAACTATTCATAAACTGTAAACATGTGTCGGTAGGCAATAGGATAAATACTTCCGGCTCCTCGGGCTGGTGCGAATATTTCAATGTCCGTATGAGCCAAACCGTTGGTTTATGACACACCTATACGCGTCCCACGCTCGCTGCGCGCGCTCGAAAACTATAGCCTAACCTAAAACCAATCCATCTTGCGTTCATTATTCGATATGATGGCGACATATTTCAAATTTGCGAACGTGTCGGATCGGTTGTGGGGTTGGACTAGATTTTTACGAGCGAGCGGAGCGAGCGAGCAACGGTCACAATTTCCAAGCTATACATATATCATATATTGTCTTGCATATATTTCGTGCTTGTACCTAATTTTGTCAGCCATTTCGGACATCACGTTGCACTGTACTATGAGGAAACGGTACTAATTATGTGAAACTATTGGTAAACCGTAAACATTTGTCAGAAGGCAATAGGATAAAGACTTCCGGCTCCTCGGGCTGGTGCGAATATTTCAATGTCCGTATGTGCCAAACCGTTGGTTTGTGACACACCTTTACGCGTCTCTCGCTCGACGCGCTCGCTCGAAAACTATAGCCTAACCTAAAACCAATCCATCTTGCGTTCATTATTCGATATGATGGCGACATGTTTCGAATTTGCGAACTTGTGGGATCGGTTGTGAGGTTGGACCAGATTTTTACGAGCGAGCGGAGCGAGAGTGCAACGGTCACAATTTCCAAGCTATACATACACCTTATATTGCCTTGCTTATATTTCTTATTATTACCTACTTTTGTCCGCCATTTTGGACATCACGTTGCACTGTTATATGTGGAAATAGTACTATTTATGTGAAACTATTCATAAACTGTAAACATTTGTCAGAATGCAATAAGATAACTACTTCCGGCTCCTCGGGCTGGTGCGAATATTTCAATGTCCGTATGTGCCAAACCGTTGGTTTATGACACACCTATACGCGTCACTCGCTCGCTGCGCTCGCTCGAAAACTATAGCCTAACCTAAAACCAATCCATCTTGCGTTCATTATTCGATATGATGGCGACATATTTCAAATTTGCGAACGTGTTGGATCGGTTGTGGGGTTGGACTAGATATTTACGAGCGAGCGGAGCGAGCGAGCAACGGTCACAATTTCCAAGCTATACATATACCATATATTGTCTTGCATATATTTCGTGCTTGTACCTAATTTTGTCCGCCATTTCGGACATCACGATGCACTGTACTATGAGGAAACGGTACTAATTATGTGAAACTATTGGTAAACCGTAAACATTTGTCAGAAGGCAATAGGATAAGTACTTCCGGCTCCTCGGGCTGGTGCGAATATTTCAATGTCCGTATGTGCCAAACCGTTGGTTTATGACACACCTATACGCGTCCCTCGCTCGCTGCGCTTGCTCGAAAACTATAGCCTAACCTAAAACCAATCCATCTTGCGTTCATTATTCGATATGATGGCGACATATTTCCAATTTGCGAACGTGTCGGATCGGTTGTGGGGTTGGACTAGATTTTTACGAGCGAGCGGAGCGAGCGAGCAACGGTCACAATTTCCAAGCTATACATATATCATATATTGTCTTGCATATATTTCGTGCTTGTACCTAATTTTGTCAGCCATTTCGGACATCACGTTGCACTGTACTATGAGGAAACGGTACTAATTATGTGAAACTATTGGTAAACCGTAAACATTTGTCAGAATGCAATAAGATAACTACTTCCGGCTCCTCGGGCTGGTGCGAATATTTCAATGTCCGTATGTGCCAAACCGTTGGTTTATGACACACCTATACGCGTCACTCGCTCGCAGCGCTCGCTCGAAAACTATAGCCTAACCTAAAACCAATCCATCTTGCGTTCATTATTCGATATGATGGCGACATATTTCAAATTTGGGAACGTGTCGGATCGGTTGTGAGGTTGGACTCGATTTTTACGAGCGAGCGGAGCGAGCGAGCAACGGTCACAATTTCCAAGCTATACATATACCTTATATTGCCTTCCATATATTTCGTGTTATTACGAGATTTTGTCAGCCATTTCGGACATCACATTGCACTGCACTATGTGGAAGTAGTACTATTTATGTGAAACTATTCATAAACTGTAAACATGTGTCGGTAGTCAATAGGATAAATACTTCCGGCTTCTCGGGCTGGTGCGAATATTTCAATGTCCGTATGTGCCAAACCGTTGGTTTGAGACACACATTTACGCGTCGCTCGCTCGCTGCGCTCGCTCGAAAACTATAGCCTAACCTAAAACCAATCCATCTTCCGTCATTCTTCGATATGGTGGCGACATATTTCAAATTTGCGAACGTGACGGATCGGTTGTGAGGTTGGACTAGATTTTTGCGAGCGAGCGGAGCGAGCGAGAAACGGTCACAATTTCCAAGCTATACATATACCATATATTGCCTTGCATAGTATTCGTGCTAGTACCTAACTTTGTCTGCCATTTCGGACATCACAGTGCACTGTTATATGTGGAAATAGTACTATTTATGTGAAACTATTCATAAACTGTAAACATTTGTCAGTAGGCAATAGGATAAATACTTCCGGCTCCTCGGGCTGGTGCGAATGTTTCAATGTCCGTATGTGCCAAACCGTTGGTATGTGACACACATTTACGCGTCGCTCGCTCGCTGCGCTTGCTCGAAGACTATAGCATAAGCTAAAACCAATCCATCTTGCGTTCATTATTCGATATGGTGGCGACATATTTCAAATTTGCGAACGTGTGGGATCGGTTGTGAGGTTGGACTAGTTTTTTACGAGCGAGCGGAGCGAGCGAGCAACTGTCACAATTTCCAAGCTATACATATACCTTATATTGCCTTCCATATATTTCGTGTTATTACCTAATTTTGTCAGCCATTTCGGACATCACATTGCACTGTACTATGAGGAAATAGTACTATTTATGTGAAACTATTCATAAACTGTAAACATGTGTCGGTAGGCAATAGGATGAATACTTCCGGCTCCTCGGGCTGGTGCGAATCTTTCAATGTCCGTATGTGCCAAACCGTTGGTTTATGACACACCTTTACGCGTCGCTCGCTCGAAAACTATAGCCTAACCTAAAACCAATCCATCTTCCGTCATTCTTCGATATGGTGGCGACATATTTCAAATTTGCGAACGTGACGGATCGGTTGTGAGGTTGGACTAGATTTTTGCGAGCGAGCGGAGCGAGCGAGAAACGATCACAATTTCCAACCCATACATACATCTTATATTGCCTTGCATATATGTCGTGTTATTACCTAATTTTGTCTGCCATTTCGGACATCACATTGCTCTGTACTATGAGGAAACGGTACTAATTATGTGAAACTATTGGTAAACCGTAAACATTTGTCAGAAGGCAATAGGATAAAGACTTCCGGCCCCTCGGGCTGGTGCGAATATTTCAATATCCGTATGTGCCAAACCGTTGGTTTATGACACACCTTTACGCGTCTCTCGCTCGACGCGCTCGCTCGAAAACTATAGCCTAACCTAAAACCAATCCATCTTGCGTTCAATATTCGATATGATGGCGACATATTTCAAATTTGCGAATGTGTTGGATCGGTTGTGAGGTTGGACTAGATTTTTGCGAGCGAGCGGAGCGAGCGAGCAACGGTCACAATTTCCAAGCTATACATATACCATATATTGCCTGGCATATATTTCGTGTTATTACCTAATTTTGTCAGCCATTTCGGACATCACATTGCACTGCACTATGTGGAAGTAGTACTATTTATGTGAAACTATTCATAAACTGTAAACATGTGTCGGTAGGCAATAGGATAAATACTTCCGGCTCCTCGGGCTGGTGCGAATATTTCAATGTCCGTATGTGCCAAACCGTTGGTTTGAGACACACATTTACGCATTACTCGCTCGCTGCGCTCGCTCGAAAACTATAGCCTAACCTAAAACCAATACATCTTCCGTCATTCTTCGATATGGTGGCGACATATTTCAAATTTGCGAACGTGACGGATCGGTTGTGAGGTTGGACTAGATTTTTGCGAGCGAGCGGAGCGAGCGAGAAACGGTCACAATTTCCAAGCTATACATATACCATATATTGCCTTGCATAGTATTCGAGCTAGTACCTAATTTTGTCTGCCATTTCGGACATCACATTGCACTGTTATATGTGGAAATAGTGCTATTTATGTGAAAGTATTCATAAACTGTAAACATTTGTCAGTCGGCAATAGGATAAATACTTCCGGCTCCTCGGGCTGGTGCGAATGTTTCAATGTCCGTATGTGCCAAACCGTTGGTTTATGACACACCTTTACGCGTCTCTCGCTCGCGGCGCTCGCTCGAAAACTGTAGCCTAACCCAAAACCAATCCATCTTGCGTTCATTATTCGATATGATGGCGACATATTGCAAATTTGCGAACGTGTCGTATCGGTTGTGAGGTTGGACGAGATTTTTACGAGCGAGCGGAGCGAGCGAGCAACGGTCACAATTTCCAAGCTATAAATATACCTTATATTGCCTTGCATATATTTCGTGTTAGTACCTAATTTTGTCAGTCATTTCGGACATCACATTGCACTGTACTATGTGGAAATAGTACTATTTATGTGAAACTATTCATAAACTGTAAACATGTGTCGGTAGGCAATAGGATAAAGACTTCCGGCTCCTTGGGCTGGTGCGAATATATCAATGTCCGTATGTGCCAAACCGATGGTTTGTGACACACCTTTACGCGTCGCTCGCTCGAAAACTATAGCCTAACCTAAAACCAATCCATCTTCCGTCATTCTTCGATATGGTGGCGACATGTTTCGAATTTGCGAACGTGTCGGATCGGTTGTGAGGTTGGACTAGATTTTTTCGAGCGAGCGGGGCGAGCGAGAAACGATCACAATTTCCAACCTATACATACACCTTATATTGCCTTGCATATATGTCGTGTTATTACCTAATTTTGTCTGCAATTTCGGACATCACATTGCACTGTACTATGTGGAAATAGTACTATTTATGTGAAACTATTCATAAACTGTAAACATGTGTCGGTAGGCAATAGGATAAATACTTCCGGCTCCTCGGGCTGGTGCGAATAGTTCAATGTCCGTATGTGCCAAACCGTTGGTTTGAGACACACATTTACGCGTCGCTCGCTCGCTGCGCTCGCTCGAAAACTATAGCCTAACCTAAAACCAATCCATCTTCCGTCATTCTTCGATATGATGGCGACATATTTCAAATTTGCGAACGTGTCGGATCGGTTGTGGGGTTGGAGTAGATTTTTACGAGCGAGCGGAGCTAGCGAGCAACGGTCACAATTTCCAAGCTATACATATACCTTATATTGCCTTCCATATATTTCGTGTTATTACCTAATTTTGTCAGCCATTTCGGACATCACATTGCACTGTACTATGAGGAAATAGTACTATTTATGTGAAACTATTCATAAACTGTACACATGTGTCGGTAGGCAATAGGATAAATACTTCCGGCTCCTCGGGCTGGTGCGAATATTTCAATGTCCGTATGTGCCAAACCGTTGGTATATGACACACCTATACGCGTCTCTCGCTCGCTGCGCTCGCTCGAAAACTATAGCCTAACCTAAAACCAATCCATCTTGCGTTCGTTATTCGATATGAAGGCGACATATTTCAAATTTGCGAACGTGTCGGATCGGTTGTGGGGTTGGACTAGATTTTTACGAGGGAGCGGAGCGAGCGAGCGGAGCGAGCGTGCAACGGTCACAATTTCCAAGCTATACATATACCATATATTGTCTTGCATATATTTCGTGCTTGTACCTAATTTTGTCAGCCATTTCGAACATCACGTTGCACTGTACTATGAGGAAACGGTACTAATTATGTGAAACTATTGGCAAACCGTAAACATTTGTCAGAAGGCAATAGGATAAAGACTTCCGGCTCCTCGGGCTGGTGCGAATATTTCAATGTCCGTATGTGCCAAACCGTTGGTTTGTGACACACCTTTACGCGTCTCTCGTTCGCTGCGCTCGCACGAAAGCTATAGCCTAACCTAAAACCAATCCATCTTCCGTTCATTATTCGATATGGTGGCGACATATTTCAAATTTGCGAACATGTCGGATCGGTTGTGAGGTTGGACTAGATTTTTTCGAGCGAGCGGAGCGAGCGAGCAACGATCACAATTTCCAACCTATACATACACCTTATATTGCCTTGCATATATGTCGTGTTATTACCCAATTTTGTCTGCAATTTCGGACATCACATTGCTCTGTACTATGAGGAAACGGTACTAATTATGTGAAACTGTTGGTAAACCGTAAACATTTGTCAGAAGGCAATAGGATAAAGACTTCCGGCCCCTTGGGCTGGTGCGAATATTTCAATATCCGTATGTGCCAAACCGTTGGTTTGTGACACACATTTACGCGTCTCTCGCTCGCTGCGCTCGCACGAAAGCTATAGCCTAACCTAAAACCAATCCATCTTCCGTTCATTATTCGATATGGTGGCAACATATTTCAAATTTGGGAACGTGTCGGATCGGTAGTGAGGTTGGACGAGATTTTTACGAGCGAGCGGAGCGAGCGAGCAACGGTCACAATTTCCAAGCTATACATATACCTTATATTGCCTTCCATATATTTCGTGTTATTACCTAATTTTGTCAGCCATTTCGGACATCACATTGCACTGTACTATGAGGAAATAGTACTATTTATGTGAAACTATTCATAAATTGTAAACATGTGTCGATAGGCAATAGGATAAATACTTCCGGCTCCTCGGGTTGGTGCGAATATTTCAATGTCCGTATGTGCCAAACCGTTGGTTTATGACACACCAATACGCGTCTCTCGCTCGCTGCGCTCGCTCGAAAACTATAGCCTAACCTAAAACCATTCCATCTTGCGTTCATTATTCGATATGATGGCGACATATTTCAAATTTCCGAACGTGTCGGATCGGTTGTGGGGTTGGACTAGATTTTTACGAGGGAGCGGAGCGAGCGAGCGGAGCGAGCGAGCAACGGTCACAATTTCCAAGCTATACATATACCATATATTGTCTTGCATATATTTCGTGCTTGTACCTAATTTTGTCAGCCATTTCGAGCATCACGTTGCACTGTACTATGAGGAAACGGTACTAATTATGTGAAACTATTGGCAAACCGTAAACATTTGTCAGAAGGCAATAGGATAAAGACTTCCGGCTCCTCGGGCTGGTGCGAATATTTCAATGTCCGTATGTGCCAAACCGTTGGTTTGTGACACACCTTTACGCGTCTCTCGTTCGCTGCGCTCGCACGAAAGCTATAGCCTAACCTAAAACCAATCCATCTTCCGTTCATTATTCGATATGGTGGCGACATATTTCAAATTTGCGAACATGTCGGATCGGTTGTGAGGTTGGACTAGATTTTTTCGAGCGAGCGGAGCGAGCGAGCAACGATCACAATTTCCAACCTATACATACACCTTATATTGCCTTGCATATATGTCGTGTTATTACCTAATTTTGTCTGCAATTTCGGACATCACATTGCTCTGTACTATGAGGAAATAGTACTATTTATGTGAAACTATTCATAATCTGTAAACATGTGTCGGTAGGCAATAGGATAAATACTTCCGGCTCCTCGGGTTGGTGCGAATATTTCAATGTCCGTATGTGCCAAACCGTTGGTTTATGACACACCTATACGCGTCCTCTCGCTCGCTGCGCTCGCTCGAAAACTATAGCCTAACCTAAAACCAATCCATCTTGCGTTCATTATTCGATATGATGGCGACATATTTCAAATTTCCGAACGTGTCGGATCGGTTGTGGGGTTGGACTAGATTTTTACGACCGAGCGGAGCGAGCGAGCAACGATCACAATTTCCAACCTATACATACACCTTATATTGCCTTGCATATATGTCGTGTTATTACCTAATTTTGCTGCCATTTCGGACATCACATTGCACTGTACTATGTGGAAATAGTACTATTTATGTGAAACTATTCATAAACTGTAAACATGTGTCGGTAGGCAATAGGATAAATACTTCCGGCTCCTCGGGCTGGTGCGAATATTTCAATGTCCGTATGTGCCAAACCGTTGGTTTATGACACACCTATACGCGTCCCACGCTCGCTGCGCTCGCTCGAAAACTATAGCCTAACCTAAAACCAATCCATCTTGCGTTCATTATTCGATATGATGGCGACATATTTCAAATTTGCGAACGTGTCGGATCGGTTGTGGGGTTGGACTAGATTTTTACGAGCGAGCGGAGCGAGCGAGCCACGGTCACAATTTCCAAGCTATACATATACCATATATTGTCTTGCATATATTTCGTGCTTGTACCTAATTTTGTCAGACATTTCGGACATCACGTTGCACTGTACTATGAGGAAACGGTACTAATTATGTGAAACTATTGGTAAACCGTAATCATTTGTCAGAAGGCAACAGCATAAAGACTTCCGGCTCCTCGGGCTGGTGCGAATATATCAATGTTCGTATGCGCCAAACCGATGGTTTGTGACACACCTTTACGCGTCTCTCGTTCGCTGCGCTCGCACGAAAGATAGCCTAACCTAAAATCAATCCATCTTCCGTTTCATTATTCGATATGGTGGCGACATGTTTCGAATTTGCGAACGTGTGGGATCGGTTGTGAGGTTGGACTAGATTTTTACGAGCGAGCGGAGCGAGCGAGCAACGGTCACAATTTCCAAGCTATACATATACCTTATATTGCCTTCCATATATTTCGTGTTATTACCTAATTTTGTCAGCCATTTCGGACATCACATTGCACTGTACTATGAGGAAATAGTACTATTTATGTGAAACTATTCATAAACTGTAAACATGTGTCGGTAGGCAATAGGATAAATACTTCCGGCTCCTCGGGCTGGTGCGAATATTTCAATGTCCGTATGAGCCAAACCGTTGGTTTATGACACACCTATACGCGTCCCACGCTCGCTGCGCTCGCTCGAAAAACTATAGCCTAACCTAAAACCAATCCATCTTGCGTTCATTATTCGATATGATGGCGACATATTTCAAATTTGCGAACGTGTCGGATCGGTTGTGGGGTTGGACTAGATTTTTACGAGCGAGCGGAGCGAGCGAGCAACGGTCACAATTTCCAAGCTATACATATACCATATATTGTCTTGCATATATTTCGTGCTTGTACTTAATTTTGTCAGCCATTTCGGACATCACGTTGCACTGTACTATGAGGAAACGGTACTAATTATGTGAAACTATTGGTAAACCGTAATCATTTGTCAGAAGGCAACAGGATAAAGACTTCCGGCTCCTCGGGCTGGTGCGAATATATCAATGTTCGTATGCGCCAAACCGATGGTTTGTGACACACCTTTACGCGTCTCTCGTTCGCTGCGCTCGCACGAAAGATAGCCTAACCTAAAATCAATCCATCTTCCGTTCATTATTCGATATGGTGGCGACATGTTTCGAATTTGCGAACGTGTGGGATCGGTTGTGAGGTTGGACTAGATTTTTACGAGCGAGCGGAGCGAGCGAGCAACGGTCACAATTTCCAAGCTATACATATACCTTATATTGCCTTCCATATATTTCGTGTTATTACCTAATTTTGTCAGCCATTTCGGACATCACATTGCACTGTACTATGAGGAAATAGTACTATTTATGTGAAACTATTCATAAACTGTAAACATGTGTCGGTAGGCAATAGGATAAATACTTCCGGCTCCTCGGGCTGGTGCGAATATTTCAATGTCCGTATGAGTCAAACCGTTGGTTTATGACACACCTATACGCGTCTCACGCTCGCTGCGCTCGCTCGAAAACTATAGCCTAACCTAAAACCAATCCATCTTGCGTTCATTATTCGATATGATGGCGACATATTTCAAATTTGCGAACGTGTCGGATCGGTTGTGGGGTTGGACTAGATTTTTACGAGCGAGCGGAGCGAGCGAGCAACGGTCACAATTTCCAAGCTATACATATATCATATATTGTCTTGCATATATTTCGTGCTTGTACCTAATTTTGTCAGCCATTTCGGACATCACGTTGCACTGTACTATGAGGAAACGGAACTAATTATGTGAAACTATTGGTAAACCGTAAACATTTGTCAGAAGGCAATAGGATAAAGACTTCCGGCTCCTCGGGCTGGTGCGAATATTTCAATGTCCGTATGTGCCAAACCGCTGGTTTGTGACACACCTTTACGCGTCTCTCGCTCGCTGCGCTCGCACGAAAGCTATAGCCTAACCTAAAACCAATCCCTCTTGCGTTAGTCATTCGACATGAAGGCGACTTATTTCAAATTTGGGAACGTGTCGGATCGAATGTGAGGTTGGACTGGATTTTTACGAGCAAGCGGAGCGAGGGAGCAACGGTCACAATTTCCAAGCTATACATGTTCCATATATTGCCTTGCATATATTTCGTGTTATTACTTAATTTTGTCAGCCATTTCGGACATCACATTGCACTGTTATATGTGGAAATAGTACTATTTATGTGAAACTATTCATAAGCAGTAAGCATTTGTCAGAAGGCAATAGGATAAACACTTCCGGCTCCTCGGGCTGGTGCGAATGTTTCAATGTCAGTATGTGCCAAACCGTTGGTTTATGACACACCTTTACGCGTATCTCGATCGCTGCGCTCGTTCGAAAACTATAGCCTAACCTAATACCAATCCATCTTGCGTTCATTATTCGATATGATGGCGACATATTTCAAATTTGGGAACGTGTCGGATCGGTTGTGAGGTTGGACTCGATTTTTACGAGCGAGCGGAGCGAGCGAGCAACGGTCACAATTTCCAAGCTATACATATACCTTATATTGCCTTCCATATATTTCGTGTTATTACGAGATTTTGTCAGCCATTTCGGACATCACATTGCACTGTACTATGAGGAAATAGTACTATTTATGTGAAACTATTCATATACTGTAAACATGTGTCGGTAGGCAACAGGATAAGTTCTTCCGGCTCCTCGGGCTGGTGCGAATATTTCAATGTCCGTATGTGCCAAACCGTTGGTTTATGACACACCTTTACGCGTCTCTCGCTCGCGGCGCTCGCTCGAAAGCTATACCCTAACCTAAAACCAATCCATCTTCCGTTCATTATTCGATATGATGACGACATATTTCAAATTTGCGAACATGTCGGATCGGTTGTGAGGTTGGACTAGATTTTTTCGAGCGAGGCGGGGCGAGCGAGAAACGATCACAATTTCCAACCTATACATACATCTTATATTGCCTTGCATATATGTCGTGTTATTACCTAATTTTGTCTGCCATTTCGGACATCACATTGCACTGCACTATGTGGAAGTAGTACTATTTGTGTGAAACTATTCATAAACTGTAAACATGTGTCGGTAGTCAATAGGATAAATACTTCCGGCTTCTCGGGCTGGTGCGAATATTTCAATGTCCGTATGTGCCAAACCGTTGGTTTGAGACACACATTTACGCGTCGCTCGCTCGCTGCGCTCGCTCGAAAACTATAGCCTAACCTAAAACCAATCCATCTTCCGTCATTCTTCGATATGGTGGGGACATATTTCAAATTTGCGAACGTGACGGATCGGTTGTGAGGTTGGACTAGATTTTTGCGAGCGAGCGGAGCGAGCGAGAAACGGTCACAATTTCCAAGCTATACATATACCTTATATTGCCTTCCATATATTTCGTGTTATTACCTAATTTTGTCAGCCATTTCGGACATCACATTGCACTGTACTATGAGGAAATAGTACTATTTATGTGAAACTATTCATAAACTGTAAACATGTGTCGATAGGCAATAGGATGAATACTTCCGGCTCCTCGGGCTGGTGCGAATCTTTCAATGTCCGTATGTGCCAAACCGTTGGTTTATGACACACCTTTACGCGTCGCTCGCTCGAAAACTATAGCCTAACCTAAAACCAATCCATCTTCCGTCATTCTTCGATATGGTGGCGACATATTTCAAATTTGCGAACGTGACGGATCGGTTGTGAGGTTGGACTAGATTTTTGCGAGCGAGCGGAGCGAGCGAGAAACGATCACAATTTCCAACCTATACATACATCTTATATTGCCTTGCATATATGTCGTGTTATTACCTAATTTTGTCTGCCATTTCGGACATCACATTGCTCTGTACTATGAGGAAACGGTACTAATTATGTGAAACTATTGGTAAACCGTAAACATTTGTCAGAAGGCAATAGGATAAAGACTTCCGGCTCCTCGGGCTGGTGCGAATATTTCAATGTCCGTATGTGCCAAACCGTTGGTTTGTGACACACCTTTACGCGTCTCTCGTTCGCTGCGCTCGCACGAAAGCTATAGCCTAACCTAAAACCAATCCATCTTCCGTTCAATATTCGATATGGTGGCGACATATTTCAAATTTGCGAACATGTCGGATCGGTTGTGAGGTTGGACTAGATTTTTTCGAGCGAGCGGAGCGAGCGAGCAACGATCACAATTTCCAACCTATACATACACCTTATATTGCCTTGCATATATGTCGTGTTATTACCTAATTTTGTCTGCAATTTCGGACATCACATTGCTCTGTACTATGAGGAAATAGTACTATTTATGTGAAACTATTCATAATCTGTAAACATGTGTCGGTAGGCAATAGGATAAATACTTCCGGCTCCTCGGGTTGGTGCGAATATTTCAATGTCCGTATGTGCCAAACCGTTGGTTTATGACACACCTATACGCGTCTCTCGCTCGCTGCGCTCGCTCGAAAACTATAGCCTAACCTAAAACCAATCCATCTTCCGTCATTCTTCGATATGATGGCGACATATTTCAAATTTGCGAACGTGTCGGATCGGTTGTGGGGTTGGACTAGATTTTTACGAGCGAGCGGAGCGAGCGAGCAACGGTCACAATTTCCAAGCTATACATATACCATATATTGTCTTGCATATATTTCGTGCTTGTACCTAATTTTGTCAGCCATTTCGAACATCACGTTGCACTGTACTATGAGGAAACGGTACTAATTATGTGAAACTATTGGCAAACCGTAAACATTTGTCAGAAGGCAATAGGATAAAGACTTCCGGCTCCTCGGGCTGGTGCGAATATTTCAATGTCCGTATGTGCCAAACCGTTGGTTTGTGACACACCTTTACGCGTCTTTCGTTCGCTGCGCTCGCACGAAAGCTATAGCCTAACCTAAAACCAATCCATCTTCCGTTCATTATTCGATATGGTGGCGACATATTTCAAATTTGCGAACATGTCGGATCGGTTGTGAGGTTGGACTAGATTTTTTCGAGCGAGCGGAGCGAGCGAGCAACGATCACAATTTCCAACCTATACATACACCTTATATTGCCTTGCATATATGTCGTGTTATTACCCAATTTTGTCTGCAATTTCGGACATCACATTGCTCTGTACTATGAGGAAACGGTACTAATTATGTGAAACTGTTGGTAAACCGTAAACATTTGTCAGAAGGCAATAGGATAAAGACTTCCGGCCCCTCGGGCTGGTACGAATATTTCAATATCCGTATGTGCCAAACCGTTGGTTTGTGACACACATTTACGCGTCTCTCGCTCGCTGCGCTCGCACGAAAGCTATAGCCTAACCTAAAACCAATCCATCTTCCGTTCATTATTCGATATGGTGGCAACATATTTCAAATTTGGGAACGTGTCGGATCGGTAGTGAGGTTGGACGAGATTTTTACGAGCGAGCGGAGCGAGCGAGCAACGGTCACAATTTCCAAGCTATACATATACCTTATATTGCCTTCCATATATTTCGTGTTATTACCTAATTTTGTCAGCCATTTCGGACATCACATTGCACTGTACTATGAGGAAATAGTACTATTTATGTGAAACTATTCATAAACTGTAAACATGTGTCGATAGGCAATAGGATAAATACTTCCGGCTCCTCGGGTTGGTGCGAATATTTCAATGTCCGTATGTGCCAAACCGTTGGTTTATGACACACCAATACGCGTCTCTCGCTCGCTGCGCTCGCTCGAAAACAATAGCCTAACCTAAAACTATTCCATCTTGCGTTCATTATTCGATATGATGGCGACATATTTCAAATTTCCGAACGTGTCGGATCGGTTGTGGGGTTGGACTAGATTTTTACGAGGGAGCGGAGCGAGCGAGCGGAGCGAGCGAGCAACGGTCACAATTTCCAAGCTATACATATACCATATATTGTCTTGCATATATTTCGTGCTTGTACCTAATTTTGTCAGCCATTTCGAACATCACGTTGCACTGTACTATGAGGAAACGGTACTAATTATGTGAAACTATTGGCAAACCGTAAACATTTGTCAGAAGGCAATAGGATAAAGACTTCCGGCTCCTCGGGCTGGTGCGAATATTTCAATGTCCGTATGTGCCAAACCGTTGGTTTGTGACACACCTTTACGCGTCTCTCGTACGCTGCGCTCGCACGAAGGCTATAGCCTAACCTAAAACCAATCCATCTTCCGTTCATTATTCGATATGGTGGCGACATATTTCAAATTTGCGAACATGTCGGATCGGTTGTGAGGTTGGACTAGATTTTTTCGAGCGAGCGGAGCGAGCGAGCAACGATCACAATTTCCAACCTATACATACACCTTATATTGCCTTGCATATATGTCGTGTTATTACCTAATTTTGTCTGCAATTTCGGACATCACATTGCACTGTACTATGTGGAAATAGTACTATTTATGTGAAACTATTCATAAACTGTAAACATGTGTCGGTAGGCAATAGGATAAATACTTCCGGCTCCTCGGGCTGGTGCGAATATTTCAATGTCCGTATGTGCCAAACCGTTGGTTTGAGACACACATTTACGCGTCGCTCGCTCGCTGCGCTCGCTCGAAAACTATAGCCTAACGTAAAACCAATCCATCTTCCGTCATTCTTCGATATGATGGCGACATATTTCAAATTTGCGAACGTGTCGGATCGGTTGTGGGGTTGGACTAGATTTTTACGAGCGAGCGGAGCGAGCGAGCAACGGTCACAATTTCCAAGCTATACATATACCATATATTGTCTTGCATATATTTCGTGTTATTACCCAATTTTGTCTGCAATTTCGGACATCACATTGCTCTGTACTATGAGGAAACGGTACTAATTATGTGAAACTGTTGGTAAACCGTAAACATTTGTCAGAAGGCAATAGGATAAAGACTTCCGGCCCCTCGGGCTGGTGCGAATATTTCAATATCCGTATGTGCCAAACCGTTGGTTTGTGACACACATTTACGCGTCTCTCGCTCGCTGCGCTCGCACGAAAGCTATAGCCTAACCTAAAACCAATCCATCTTCCGTTCATTATTCGATATGGTGGCAACATATTTCAAATTTGGGAACGTGTCGGATCGGTAGTGAGGTTGGACGAGATTTTTACGAGCGAGCGGAGCGAGCGAGCAACGGTCACAATTTCCAAGCTATACATATACCTTATATTGCCTTCCATATATTTCGTGTTATTACCTAATTTTGTCAGCCATTTCGGACATCACATTGCACTGTACTATGAGGAAATAGTACTATTTATGTGAAACTATTCATAAACTGTAAACATGTGTCGATAGGCAATAGGATAAATACTTCCGGCTCCTCGGGTTGGTGCGAATATTTCAATGTCCGTATGTGCCAAACCGTTGGTTTATGACACACCAATACGCGTCTCTCGCTCGCTGCGCTCGCTCGAAAACTATAGCCTAACCTAAAACCATTCCATCTTGCGTTCATTATTCGATATGATGGCGACATATTTCAAATTTGCGAACGTGTCGGATCGGTTGTGGGGTTGGACTAGATTTTTACGAGGGAGCGGAGCGAGCGAGCAACGGTCACAATTTCCAAGCTATACATAAACCATATATTGTCTTGCATATATTTCGTGCTTGTACCTAATTTTGTCAGCCATTTCGAACATCACGTTGCACTGTACTATGAGGAAACGGTACTAATTATGTGAAACTATTGGCAAACCGTAAACATTTGTCAGAAGGCAATAGGATAAAGACTTCCGGCTCCTCGGGCTGGTGCGAATATTTCAATGTCCGTATGTGCCAAACCGTTGGTTTGTGACACACCTTTACGCGTCTCTCGTTCGCTGCGCTCGCACGAAAGCTATAGCCTAACCTAAAACCAATCCATCTTCCGTTCATTATTCGATATGGTGGCGACATATTTCAAATTTGCGAACATGTCGGATCGGTTGTGAGGTTGGACGAGATTTTTACGAGCGAGCGGAGCGAGCGAGCAACGGTCACAATTTCCAAGCTATACATATACCTTATATTGCCTTCCATATATTTCGTGTTATTACCTAATTTTGTCAGCCATTTCGGACATCACATTGCACTGTACTATGAGGAAATAGTACTATTTATGTGAAACTATTCATAAACTGTAAACATGTGTCGATAGGCAATAGGATAAATACTTCCGGCTCCTCGGGTTGGTGCGAATATTTCAATGTCCGTATGTGCCAAACCGTTGGTTTATGACACACCAATACGCGTCTCTCGCTCGCTGCGCTCGCTCGAAAACAATAGCCTAACCTAAAACCATTCCATCTTGCGTTCATTATTCGATATGATGGCGACATATTTCAAATTTCCGAACGTGTCGGATCGGTTGTGGGGTTGGACTAGATTTTTACGAGGGAGCGGAGCGAGCGAGCGGAGCGAGCGAGCAACGGTCACAATTTCCAAGCTATACATATACCATATATTGTCTTGCATATATTTCGTGCTTGTACCTAATTTTGTCAGCCATTTCGAACATCACGTTGCACTGTACTATGAGGAAACGGTACTAATTATGTGAAACTATTGGCAAACCGTAAACATTTGTCAGAAGGCAATAGGATAAAGACTTCCGGCTCCTCGGGCTGGTGCGAATATTTCAATGTCCGTATGTGCCAAACCGTTGGTTTGTGACACACCTTTACGCGTCTCTCGTTCGCTGCGCTCGCACGAAGGCTATAGCCTAACCTAAAACCAATCCATCTTCCGTTCATTATTCGATATGGTGGCGACATATTTCAAATTTGCGAACATGTCGGATCGGTTGTGAGGTTGGACTAGATTTTTTCGAGCGAGCGGAGCGAGCGAGCAACGATCACAATTTCCAACCTATACATACACCTTATATTGCCTTGCATATATGTCGTGTTATTACCTAATTTTGTCTGCAATTTCGGACATCACATTGCACTGTACTATGTGGAAATAGTACTATTTATGTGAAACTATTCATAAACTGTAAACATGTGTCGGTAGGCAATAGGATAAATACTTCCGGCTCCTCGGGCTGGTGCGAATATTTCAATGTCCGTATGTGCCAAACCGTTGGTTTGAGACACACATTTACGCGTCGCTCGCTCGCTGCGCTCGCTCGAAAACTATAGCCTAACGTAAAACCAATCCATCTTCCGTCATTCTTCGATATGATGGCGACATATTTCAAATTTGCGAACGTGTCGGATCGGTTGTGGGGTTGGACTAGATTTTTACGAGCGAGCGGAGCGAGCGAGCAACGGTCACAATTTCCAAGCTATACATATACCATATATTGTCTTGCATATATTTCGTGTTATTACCCAATTTTGTCTGCAATTTCGGACATCACATTGCTCTGTACTATGAGGAAACGGTACTAATTATGTGAAACTGTTGGTAAACCGTAAACATTTGTCAGAAGGCAATAGGATAAAGACTTCCGGCCCCTCGGGCTGGTGCGAATATTTCAATATCCGTATGTGCCAAACCGTTGGTTTGTGACACACATTTACGCGTCTCTCGCTCGCTGCGCTCGCACGAAAGCTATAGCCTAACCTAAAACCAATCCATCTTCCGTTCATTATTCGATATGGTGGCAACATATTTCAAATTTGGGAACGTGTCGGATCGGTAGTGAGGTTGGACGAGATTTTTACGAGCGAGCGGAGCGAGCGAGCAACGGTCACAATTTCCAAGCTATACATATACCTTATATTGCCTTCCATATATTTCGTGTTATTACCTAATTTTGTCAGCCATTTCGGACATCACATTGCACTGTACTATGAGGAAATAGTACTATTTATGTGAAACTATTCATAAACTGTAAACATGTGTCGATAGGCAATAGGATAAATACTTCCGGCTCCTCGGGTTGGTGCGAATATTTCAATGTCCGTATGTGCCAAACCGTTGGTTTATGACACACCAATACGCGTCTCTCGCTCGCTGCGCTCGCTCGAAAACTATAGCCTAACCTAAAACCATTCCATCTTGCGTTCATTATTCGATATGATGGCGACATATTTCAAATTTGCGAACGTGTCGGATCGGTTGTGGGGTTGGACTAGATTTTTACGAGGGAGCGGAGCGAGCGAGCAACGGTCACAATTTCCAAGCTATACATAAACCATATATTGTCTTGCATATATTTCGTGCTTGTACCTAATTTTGTCAGCCATTTCGAACATCACGTTGCACTGTACTATGAGGAAACGGTACTAATTATGTGAAACTATTGGCAAACCGTAAACATTTGTCAGAAGGCAATAGGATAAAGACTTCCGGCTCCTCGGGCTGGTGCGAATATTTCAATGTCCGTATGTGCCAAACCGTTGGTTTGTGACACACCTTTACGCGTCTCTCGTTCGCTGCGCTCGCACGAAAGCTATAGCCTAACCTAAAACCAATCCATCTTCCGTTCATTATTCGATATGGTGGCGACATATTTCAAATTTGCGAACATGTCGGATCGGTTGTGAGGTTGGACTAGATTTTTTCGAGCGAGCGGAGCGAGCGAGCAACGATCACAATTTCCAACCTATACATACACCTTATATTGCCTTGCATATATGTCGTGTTATTACCTAATTTTGTCTGCAATTTCGGACATCACATTGCTCTGTACTATGAGGAAATAGTACTATTTATGTGAAACTATTCATAATCTGTAAACATGTGTCGGTAGGCAATAGGATAAATACTTCCGGCTCCTCGGGTTGGTGCGAATATTTCAATGTCCGTATGTGCCAAACCGTTGGTTTATGACACACCTATACGCGTCTCTCGCTCGCTGCGCTCGCTCGAAAACTATAGCCTAACCTAAAACCAATCCATCTTGCGTTCATTATTCGATATGATGGCGACATATTTCAAATTTCCGAACGTGTCGGATCGGTTGTGGGGTTGGACTAGATTTTTACGACCGAGCGGAGCGAGCGAGCAACGATCACAATTTCCAACCTATACATACACCTTATATTGCCTTGCATATATGTCGTGTTATTACCTAATTTTGCTGCCATTTCGGACATCACATTGCACTGTACTATGTGGAAATAGTACTATTTATGTGAAACTATTCATAAACAGTAAACATGTGTCGGTAGGCAATAGGATAAATACTTCCGGCTCCTCGGGCTGGTGCGAATATTTCAATGTCCGTATGTGCCAAACCGTTGGTTTGAGACACACATTTACGCGTCGCTCGCTCGCTGCGCTCGCACGAAAGCTATAGCCTAACCTAAAACCAATCCATCTTCCGTTCATTATTCGATATGGTGGCAACATATTTCAAATTTGGGAACGTGTCGGATCGGTAGTGAGGTTGGACGAGATTTTTACGAGCGAGCGGAGCGAGCGAGCAACGATCACAATTTCCAACCTATACATACACCTTATATTGCCTTGCATATATGTCGTGTTATTACCTAATTTTGTCTGCCATTTCGAACATCACATTGCACTGTACTATGAGGAAACGGTACTAATTACGTGAAACTGTTGGTAAACCGTAAACATTTGTCAGAAGGCAATAGGATAAAGACTTTCGGCTCCTCGGGCTGGTGCGATTATTTCAATGTCCGTATGTGCCAAACCGTTGGTTTGTGACACACATTTACGCGTCTCTCACTCGCTGCGCTCGCACGAAAGCTATAGCCTAACCTAAAACCAATCCATCTTCCGTTCATTATTCGATATGGTGGCAACATTTTTCAAATTTGGGAACGTGTCGGATCGGTAGTGAGGTTGGACGAGATTTTTACGAGCGAGCGGAGCGAGCGAGCAACGGTCACAATTTCCAAGCTATACATATACCTTATATTGCCTTCCATATATTTCGTGTTATTACCTAATTTTGTCAGCCATTTCGGACATCACATTGCACTGTACTATGAGGAAATAGTACTATTTATGTGAAACTTTTCATATACTGTAAACATGTGTCGGTAGGCAATAGGATAAATACTTCCGGCTGGTGCGAATATTTCAATGTCCGTATGTGCCAAACCGTTGGTTTATGACACACCTATACGCGTCTCTCGCTCGCTGCGCTCGCTCGAAAACTATAGCCTAACCTAAAACCAATCCATCTTGCGTTCATTATTCGATATGAAGGCGACATATTTCAAATTTGCGAACGTGTCGGATCGGTTGTGGGGTTGGACTAGATTTTTACGAGCGAGCGGAGCGAGCGAGCAACGGTCACAATTTCCAAGCTATACATATCCCAAATATTGTCTTGCATATATTTCGTGCTTGTACCTAATTTTGTCAGCCATTTCGGACATCACGTTGCACTGTACTATGAGGAAACGGTACTAATTATGTGAAACTATTGGTAAACCGTAAACATTTGTCAGAAGGCAATAGGATAAAGACTTCCGGCTCCTCGGGCTGGTGCGAATATTTGAATGTCCGTATGTGCCAAACCGTTGGTTTGTGACACACCTTTACGCGTCTCTCGTTCGCTGCGCTCGCACGAAAGCTATAGCCTTACCTAAAACCAATCCATCTTCCGTTCATTATTCGATATGGTGGCGACATATTTCAAATTTGCGAACGTGTGGGATCGGTTGTGAGGTTGGACTAGATTTTTTCGAGCGAGCGGAGCGAGCGAGCAACGGTCACAATTTCCAAGCTATACATATACCTTATATTGCCTTCCATATATTTCGTGTTATTACCTAATTTTGTCTGCCATTTCGGACATCACATTGCACTGTACTATGTGGAAATAGTACTATTTATGTGAAACTATTCATAAACTGTAAACATGTGTCGGTAGGCAATAGGATAAATACTTCCGGCTCCTCGGGCTGGTGCGAATATTTCAATGTCCGTATGTGCCAAACCGTTGGTTTGAGACACACATTTACGCGTCGCTCGCTCGCTGCGCTCGCTCGGAAACTATAGCCTAACCTAAAACCAATCCATCTTCCGTCATTCTTCGATATGATGGCGACATATTTCAAATTTACGAACGTGTCGGATCGGTTCTGGGGTTGGACTAGATTTTTACGAGCGAGCGGAGCGAGCGAGCAACGGTCACAATTTCCAAGCTATACATATACCATATATTGTCTTGCATATATTTCGTGCTTGTACCTAATTTTGTCAGCCATATCGGACATCACGTTGCACTGTACTATGAGGAAACGGTACTAATTATGTGAAACTATTGGTAAACCGTAAACATTTGTCAGAAGGCAATAGGATAAAGACTTCCGGCTCCTCGGGCTGGTGCGAATATTTCAATGTCCGTATGTGCCAAACCGTTGGTTTGTGACACACCTTTACGCGTCTCTCGTTCGCTGCGCTCGCACGAAAGCTATAGCCTTACCTAAAACCAATCCATCTTCCGTTCATTATTCGATATGGTGGCGACATATTTCAAATTTGCGAACGTGTCGGATCGGTTGTGGGGTGGGACTAGATTTTTACGAGCGAGCGGAGCGAGCGAGCAACGGTAACAATTTCCAAGCTATACATATACCTTATATTGCCTTCCATATATTTCGTGTTATTACCTAATTTTGTCAGCCATTTCGGGCATCACATTGCACTGTACTATGAGGAAATAGTACTATTTATGTGAAACTATTCATAAACTGTAAACATGTGTCGGTAGGCAATAGGATAAATACTTCCGGCTCCTCGGGCTGGTGCGAATATTTCAATGTCCGTATGAGCCAAACCGTTGGTTTATGACACACCTTTACGTGTCTCTCGCTCGCTGCGCTCGCTCGAAAACTATAGCCTAACCTAAAACCAATCCATCTTGCGTTCATTATTCGATATGAAGGCGACATATTTCAAATTTGCGAACGTGTCGGATCGGTTGTGGGGTTGGACTAGATTTTTACGAGCGAGCGGAGCGAGCGAGCAACGGTCACAATTTCCAAGCTATACATATACCAAATATTGTCTTGCATATATTTCGTGCTTGTACCTAATTTTGTCAGCCATTTCGGACATCACATTGCTCTGTACTATGAGGAAACGGTACTAATTATGTGAAACTGTTGGTAAACCGTAAACATTTGTCAGAAGGCAATAGGATGAATACTTCCGGCTCCTCGGGCTGGTGCGAATATTTCAATGTCCGTATGTGCCAAACCGTTGGTTTGTGACACACATCTACGCGTCTCTCGCTCGCTGCGCTCGCACGAAAGCTATAGCCTAACCTAAAACCAATCCATCTTCCGTTCATTATTCGATATGGTGGCGACATATTTCAAATTTGCGAACATGTCGGATCGGTTGTGAGGTGGGACTAGATTTTTTCGAGCGAGCGGAGCGAGCGAGCAACGATCACAATTTCCAAGCTATACATATACCTTATATTGCCTTCCATATATTTCGTGTTATTACCTAATTTTGTCAGCCATTTCGGACATCACATTGCACTGTACTATGAGGAAATAGTCCTATTTATGTGAAACTGTTCATAAACTGTAAACATGTGTCGGTAGGCAATAGGATAAATACTTCCGGCTCCTCGGGCTGGTGCGAATATTTCAATGTCCGTATGTGCCAAACCGTTGGTTTATGACACACCTATACGCGTCTCTCGCTCGCTGCGCTCGCTCGAAAACTATAGCCTAACCTAAAACCAATCCATCTTGCGTTCATTATTCGATATGAAGGCGACATATTTCAAATTTGCGAACGTGTCGGATCGGTTGTGGGGTTGGACTAGATTTTTACGAGCGAGCGGAGCGAGCGAGCAACGGTCACAATTTCCAAACTATACATATACCATATATTGTCTTGCATATATTTCGTGCTTGTACCTAATTTTGTCAGCCATTTCGGACATCACGTTGCACTGTACTATGAGGAAACGGTACTAATTATGTGAAACTATTGGTAAGCCGTAATCATATGTCACAAGGCAATAGGATAAAGACTTCCGGCTCCTCGGGCTGGTGCGAATATATCAATGTCCGTATGTGCCAAACCGATGGTTTGTGACACAACATTACGCGTCTCTCGTTCGCTGCGCTCGCACGAAAGCTATAGCCTAACCTAAAACCAATCCATCTTCCGTTTATTATTCGATATGGTGGCGACATATTTCAAATTTGCGAACGTGTGGGATCAGTTGTGAGGTTGGTCTAGATTTTTACGAGCGAGCGGAGCGAGCTAGCAACGGTCACAATTTCCAAGCTATACATATACCATATATTGTCTTGCATATATTTCGTGCTTGTACCTAATTTTGTCAGCCATTTCGGACATCACATTGCACTGTACTATGAGGAAATAGTACTATTTATGTGAAACTATTCATAAACTGTAAACATGTGTCGGTAGGCAATAGGATAAATACTTCCGGCTCCTCGGGCTGGTGCGAATATTTCAATGTCCGTATGTGCCAAACCGTTGGTTTATGACACACCTATACGCGTCTCTCGCTCGCTGCGCTCGCACGAAAGCTATAGCCTAACCTAAAACCAATCCATCTTCCGTTCATTATTCGATATGGTGGAGACATATTTCAAATTTGCGAACATGTCGGATCGGTTGTGAGGTTGGACTAGATTTTTTCGAGCGAGCGGTGCGAGCGAGCAACGATCACAATTTCCAACCTATACATACACCTTATATTGCCTTGCATATATGTCGTGTTATTACCTAATTTTGTCTGCAATTTCGGACATCACATTGCTCTGTACTATGAGGAAATAGTACTATTTATGTGAAACTATTCATAATCTGCAAACATGTGTCGGTAGGCAATAGGATAAATACTTCCGGCTCCTCGGGTTGGTGCGAATATTTCAATGTCCGTATGTGCCAAACCGTTGGTTTATGACACACCTATACGCGTCTCTCGCTCGCTGCGCTCGCTCGAAAACTATAGCCTAACCTAAAACCAATCCATCTTGCGTTCATTATTCGATATGATGGCGACATATTTCAAATTTCCGAACGTGTCGGATCGGTTGTGGGGTTGGACTAGATTTTTACGACCGAGCGGAGCGAGCGAGCAACGATCACAATTTCCAACCTATACATACACCTTATATTGCCTTGCATATATGTCGTGCTATTACCTAATTTTGCTGCCATTTCGGACATCACATTGCACTGTACTATGTGGAAATAGTACTATTTATGTGAAACTATTCATAAACTGTAAACATGTGTCGGTAGGCAATAGGATAAATACTTCCGGCTCCTCGGGCTGGTGCGAATATTTCAATGTCCGTATGTGCCAAACCGTTGGTTTGAGACACACATTTACGCGTCGCTCGCTCGCTGCGCTCGCTCGAAAACTATAGCCTAACGTAAAACCAATCCATCTTCCGTCATTCTTCGATATGATGGCGACATATTTCAAATTTGCGAACGTGTCGGATCGGTTGTGGGGTTGGTCTAGATTTTTACGAGCGAGCGGAGCGAGCGAGCAACGGTCACAATTTCCAAGCTATACATATACCATATATTGTCTTGCATATATTTCGTGTTATTACCCAATTTTGTCTGCAATTTCGGACATCACATTGCTCTGTACTATGAGGAAACGGTACTAATTATGTGAAACTGTTGGTAAACCGTAAACATTTGTCAGAAGGCAATAGGATAAAGACTTCCGGCCCCTCGGGCTGGTGCGAATATTTCAATATCCGTATGTGCCAAACCGTTGGTTTGTGACACACATTTACGCGTCTCTCGCTCGCTGCGCTCGCACGAAAGCTATAGCCTAACCTAAAACCAATCCATCTTCCGTTCATTATTCGATATGGTGGCAACATATTTCAAATTTGGGAACGTGTCGGATCGGTAGTGAGGTTGGACGAGATTTTTACGAGCGAGCGGAGCGAGCGAGCAACGGTCACAATTTCCAAGCTATACATATACCTTATATTGCCTTCCATATATTTCGTGTTATTACCTAATTTTGTCAGCCATTTCGGACATCACATTGCACTGTACTATGAGGAAATAGTACTATTTATGTGAAACTATTCATAAACTGTAAACATGTGTCGATAGGCAATAGGATAAATACTTCCGGCTCCTCGGGTTGGTGCGAATATTTCAATGTCCGTATGTGCCAAACCGTTGGTTTATGACACACCAATACGCGTCTCTCGCTCGCTGCGCTCGCTCGAAAACTATAGCCTAACCTAAAACCAATCCATCTTCCGTTCATTATTCGATATGGTGGCAACATTTTTCAAATTTGGGAACGTGTCGGATCGGTAGTGAGGTTGGACGAGATTTTTACGAGCGAGCGGAGCGAGCGAGCAACGGTCACAATTTCCAAGCTATACATATACCTTATATTGCCTTCCATATATTTCGTGTTATTACCTAATTTTGTCAGCCATTTCGGACATCACATTGCACTGTACTATGAGGAAATAGTACTATTTATGTGAAACTATTCATAAACTGTAAACATGTGTCGGTATGCAATAGGATAAATACTTCCGGCTCCTCGGGCTGGTGCGAATATTTCAATGTCCGTACGTGCCAAACCGTTGGTTTATGACACACCTATACGCGTCTCTCGCTCGCTGCGCTCGCTCGAAAACTATAGCCTAACCTAAGACCAATCCATCTTGCGTTCATTATTCGATATGATGGCGACATATTTCAAATTTCCGAACGTGTCGGATCGGTTGTGGGGTTGGACTAGATTTTTACGAGCGAGCGGAGCGAGCGAGCAACGGTCACAATTTCCAAGCTATACATATACCTTATATTGCCTTCCATATATTTCGTGTTATTACCTAATTTTGTCAGCCATTTCGGACATCACATTGCACTGTACTATGAGGAAATAGTACTATTTATGTGAAACTATTCATATACTGTAAACATGTGTCGGTAGGCAATAGGATAAATACTTCCGGCTGGTGCGAATATTTCAATGTCCGTATGTGCCAAACCGTTGGTTTATGACACACCTATACGCGTCTCTCGCTCGCTGCGCTCGCTCGAAAACTATAGCCTAACCTAAAACCAATCCATCTTGCGTTCATTATTCGATATGAAGGCGACATATTTCAAATTTGCGAACGTGTCGGATCGGTTGTGGGGTTGGACTAGATTTTTACGAGCGAGCGGAGCGAGCGAGCAACGGTCACAATTTCCAAGCTATACATATCCCAAATATTGTCTTGCATATATTTCGTGCTTGTACCTAATTTTGTCAGCCATTTCGGACATCACGTTGCACTGTACTATGAGGAAACGGTACTAATTAGGTGAAACTATTGGTAAACCGTAAACATTTGTCAGAAGGCAATAGGATAAAGACTTCCGGCTCCTCGGGCTGGTGCGAATATATCAATGTCCGTATGTGCCAAACCGATGGTTTGTGACACACCTTTACGCGTCTCTCGTTCGCTGCGCTCGCACGAAAGATATAGCCTAACCTAAAACCAATCCATCTTCCGTTCATTATTCGATATGGTGGCGACATATTTCAAATTTGCGAACGTGTGGGATCGGTTGTGAGGTTGGACTAGATTTTTTCGAGCGAGCGGAGCGAGCGAGCAACGGTCACAATTTCCAAGCTATACATATACCTTATATTGCCTTCCATATATTTCGTGTTATTACCTAATTTTGTCTGCCATTTCGGACATCACATTGCACTGTACTATGAGGAAATAGTACTATTTATGTGAAACTATTCATAAACTGTAAACATGTGTCGGTAGGCAATAGGATAAATACTTCCGGCTCCTCGGGCTGGTGCGAATATTTCAATGTCCGTATGTGCCAAACCGTTGGTTTGAGACACACATTTACGCGTCGCTCGCTCGCTGCGCTCGCTCGGAAACTATAGCCTAACCTAAAACCAATCCATCTTCCGTCATTCTTCGATATGATGGCGACATATTTCAAATTTACGAACGTGTCGGATCGGTTCTGGGGTTGGACTAGATTTTTACGAGCGAGCGGAGCGAGCGAGCAACGGTCACAATTTCCAAGCTATACATATACCATATATTGTCTTGCATATATTTCGTGCTTGTACCTAATTTTGTCAGCCATTTCGGACATCACGTTGCACTGTACTATGAGGAAACGGTACTAATTATGTGAAACTATTGGTAAACCGTAAACATTTGTCAGAAGGCAATAGGATAAAGACTTCCGGCTCCTCGGGCTGGTGCGAATATTTCAATGTCCGTATGTGCCAAACCGTTGGTTTGTGACACACCTTTACGCGTCTCTCGTTCGCTGCGCTCGCACGAAAGCTATAGCCTTACCTAAAACCAATCCATCTTCCGTTCATTATTCGATATGGTGGCGACATATTTCAAATTTGCGAACGTGTCGGATCGGTTGTGGGGTGGGACTAGATTTTTACGAGCGAGCGGAGCGAGCGAGCAACGGTCACAATTTCCAAGCTATACATATACCTTATATTGCCTTCCATATATTTCGTGTTATTACCTAATTTTGTCAGCCATTTCGGGCATCACATTGCACTGTACTATGAGGAAATAGTACTATTTATGTGAAACTATTCATAAACTGTAAACATGTGTCGGTAGGCAATAGGATAAATACTTCCGGCTCCTCGGGCTGGTGCGAATATTTCAATGTCCGTATGAGCCAAACCGTTGGTTTATGACACACCTTTACGCGTCTCTCGCTCGCTGCGCTCGCTCGAAAACTATAGCCTAACCTAAAACCAATCCATCTTCCGTTCATTATTCGATATGGTGGCGACATATTTCAAATTTGCGAACATGTCGGATCGGTTGTGAGGTGGGACTAGATTTTTTCGAGCGAGCGGAGCGAGCGAGCAACGATCACAATTTCCAAGCTATACATATACCTTATATTGCCTTCCATATATTTCGTGTTATTACCTAATTTTGTCAGCCATTTCGGACATCACATTGCACTGTACTATGAGGAAATAGTCCTATTTATGTGAAACTGTTCATAAACTGTAAACATGTGTCGGTAGGCAATAGGATAAATACTTCCGGCTCCTCGGGCTGGTGCGAATATTTCAATGTCCGTATGTGCCAAACCGTTGGTTTATGACACACCTATACGCGTCTCTCGCTCGCTGCGCTCGCTCGAAAACTATAGCCTAACCTAAAACCAATCCATCTTGCGTTCATTATTCGATATGAAGGCGACATATTTCAAATTTGCGAACGTGTCGGATCGGTTGTGGGGTTGGACTAGATTTTTACGAGCGAGCGGAGCGAGCGAGCAACGGTCACAATTTCCAAGCTATACATATACCTTATATTGCCTTCCATATATTTCGTGTTATTACCTAATTTTGTCAGCCATTTCGGACATCACATTGCACTGTACTATGAGGAAATAGTACTATTTATGTGAAACTATTCATAAACTGTAAACATGTGTCGATAGGCAATAGGATAAATACTTCCGGCTCCTCGGGTTGGTGCGAATATTTCAATGTCCGTATGTGCCAAACCGTTGGTTTATGACACACCAATACGCGTCTCTCGCTCGCTGCGCTCGCTCGAAAACTATAGCCTAACCTAAAACCATTCCATCTTGCGTTCATTATTCGATATGATGGCGACATATTTCAAATTTCCGAACGTGTCGGATCGGTTGTGGGGTTGGACTAGATTTTTACGAGGGAGCGGAGCGAGCGAGCGGAGCGAGCGAGCAACGGTCACAATTTCCAAGCTATACATATACCATATATTGTCTTGCATATATTTCGTGCTTGTACCTAATTTTGTCAGCCATTTCGAACATCACGTTGCACTGTACTATGAGGAAACGGTACTAATTATGTGAAACTATTGGCAAACCGTAAACATTTGTCAGAAGGCAATAGGATAAAGACTTCCGGCTCCTCGGGCTGGTGCGAATATTTCAATGTCCGTATGTGCCAAACCGTTGGTTTGTGACACACCTTTACGCGTCTCTCGTTCGCTGCGCTCGCACGAAAGCTATAGCCTAACCTAAAACCAATCCATCTTCCGTTCATTATTCGATATGGTGGCGACATATTTCAAATTTGCGAACATGTCGGATCGGTTGTGAGGTTGGACTAGATTTTTTCGAGCGAGCGGAGCGAGCGAGCAACGATCACAATTTCCAACCTATACATACACCTTATATTGCCTTGCATATATGTCGTGTTATTACCTAATTTTGTCTGCAATTTCGGACATCACATTGCTCTGTACTATGAGGAAATAGTACTATTTATGTGAAACTATTCATAATCTGTAAACATGTGTCGGTATGCAATAGGATAAATACTTCCGGCTCCTCGGGTTGGTGCGAATATTTCAATGTCCGTATGTGCCAAACCGTTGGTTTATGACACACCTATACGCGTCTCTCGCTCGCTGCGCTCGCTCGAAAGCTATAGCCTAACCTAAAACCAATCCATCTTGCGTTCATTATTCGATATGATGGCGACATATTTCAAATTTCCGAACGTGTCGGATCGGTTGTGGGGTTGGACTAGATTTTTACGACCAAGCGGAGCGAGCGAGCAACGATCACAATTTCCAACCTATACATACACCTTATATTGCCTTGCATATATGTCGTGTTATTACCTAATTTTGTCTGCCATTTCGAACATCACATTGCACTGTACTATGAGGAAACGGTACTAATTACGTGAAACTGTTGGTAAACCGTAAACATTTGTCAGAAGGCAATAGGATAAAGACTTTCGGCTCCTCGGGCTGGTGCGAATATTTCAATGTCCGTATGTGCCAAACCGTAGGTTTGTGACACACATTTACGCGTCTCTCGCTCGCTGCGCTCGCACGAAAGCTATAGCCTAACCTAAAACCAATCCATCTTCCGTTCATTATTCGATATGGTGGCGACATATTTTAAATTTGCGAACGTGTGGGATCGGTTGTGAGGTTGGACTAGATTTTTACGTGCGAGCGGAGCGAGCGAGCAACGGTCACAATTTCCAAGCTATACATATACCTTATATTGCCTTCCATATATTTCGTGTTATTACCTAATTTTGTCTGCCATTTCGGACATCACATTGCACTGTACTATGTGGAAATAGTACTATTTATGTGAAACTATTCATAAACTGTAAACATGTGTCGGTAGGCAATAGGATAAATACTTCCGGCTCCTCGGGCTGGTGCGATTATTTCAATGTCCGTATGTGCCAAACCGTTGGTTTGAGACACACATTTACGCGTCGCTCGCTCGCTGCGCTCGCTCGAAAACTATAGCCTAACCTAAAACCAATCCATCTTCCGTCATTCTTCGATATGATGGCGACATATTTCAAATTTGCGAACGTGTCGGATCGGTTGTGGGGTTGGACTAGATTTTTACGAGCGAGCGGAGCGAGCGAGCAACGGTCACAATTTCCAAGCTATACATATACCTTATATTGCCTTGCATATATGTCGTGTTATTACCTAATTTTGTCTGCCATTTCGGACATCACATTGCTCTGTACTATGAGGAAA